>NC_092497.1:50363291-50630791 GCF_047495875.1 Pithys albifrons albifrons
GCTCTTTAAGGGCACCCAGGGTGGTGATAGGGTTCAAGAGAAGGTTCTTTTACCTCTCCAATCAGGGACCTATTTCCATTTCCTTCCATCAATTTGGTCTGCTCCATCTGCCTTGTGACAGGAGGGACAGGACTTCTGTACCTCTTGTTGGACTCCCTTAGGGGTCAAAAGGGTTTGACTCCACCAGTCAATTTCCTTTTCACTCTCCCTAACGCACCTTAGTCTCTCTACCTCTTCCTTAAGCTCTACCACTAGGCACAGCAAGTCACTGACCTGCTCACATCGTACACAGGTGCCTCCCATACCATTCTCCTGTACCAATGCCAGGCTCAGACATTCTGCACAGCCAGAGGCCTGGATGGCTGCATCCTTGGAGGGTAGTGTCTATGTAGACACATTCCTTGTATCAACCACAGCAATGGTTTTCATTTTTCTGGAAACCATTCCTGTGTATAGTTAAGTTGGGAAGAGAGAGAAAAAAAAACAACAAAAAACAAGCAACCCCCCCCAAGCCCCTCCAAACCAGAAAACCCCAACAACAAACTCACCTACAAGAGCTGGTTGTGCCCTGTCTGCTAGCCCTGCTACGCCCCTGCTTGCCTGCTCCTATTGGGTGCACAAATGCCTTCTGTCATTCACGCTTCTTTGGAGGCTCTTATATAGCCTCCCCAGCACCTGCTAATGAGCCTGACCCATCCCTCACTCACCTGAGTCGATTCCTGAGGAGTAGCGAAGCCCAGGCAGGAAATAACTTCAACGGGCAGTGTTACATTTTTTGTGATAACATGATGCCTTAACAAATTGGGTGTGCTGAGTTTGCTAAACAGAAGCTTTGAAATGCTTCCCTGCATTACTTAATATCCTTAGTTGATCAGTGTGAAAGTACCACTAGTCTATGTGCTCATTCTGCTCTCCCTTTCTCTTGTGACATCATTTCAGTCTATGCAAAAGGATGTAAAAACGATTTAAAGATTTACCTTTCCTATTTGTGTTGAGTTTGTCATAAGTCTACTCCAGGGACACCCCCTTGTCGCAGGGGAGAAGCTTGCATGCCCTCATGAGGTTCAGAGCTATGCTGGCGGTGGTTTGTGCCGCCGGTAGGGTCTCACATGCCAGACAGGTTTCAGCTGAAGTGTCAGACAAAGTGTGTCCACAGTCAGGATGGGCTTGCTAGTCCCCTGGCAACCATCCTAGGAGAAGGACAACTCCAACCCCAAACCGGTGCAGATGGAGCTCACTTAGCCCTGTAAGGCCATCCATCTAAGAGAAGGATACTCTAACCAAACCTCCGTCCTGAGGTATTCGCTGTCACCGTCCAAGCTCGCTAGGCCGTGGCAGATGAACCTTAGGAGTAAAGGGTGGGGCCAGTTCTGTGCACGCTGTGCCTCACCTAAAAAATCCATTGCACAGGCTTGAAGGGTTCACCCACATTGCAAAGCCCTGTAGTGACAGGCGAGGGTCGAGAACAGCAGGTGATAGGAAGCAGCTGGAAGCCGCAGACCCAACCCTGCATGCAGGCGGTTCAGGATATGGGTCATTAGAGACTTGACCCCGGAGATGACAGTCTCTTGAGGCAGCATCCTGAATGAACAAGCAGCCTTTTCTAAGGACAGTACTGCTTGCTCCACATGGAGAAGGGTCTGGAAAAGGTGGCCTAAAAGTCATCTCCACACCCAGTTGGATAACCATGGCCAACTGGCATCTTCCATGCAGTCAAACAAAAACAAAGAGATTTCAAAGGCATACACCTGCCTGCAAAGGTGTGCTCAAACTAACACTCGCATATTGGAACATCAGAACCATGCTTGATACTGTGGTTAGTCAAAATCCTGAGCATCATTCTGCTGTAATTGCCCACAAACTGTCACGGCTCAGCATCGACATTGCTGCTCTCAGTGAAGTTCGTCTTCATGAGGAAGGCAGCCTTAAAGAACATGGTGCTGGCTACACACTCTCCTGGTCAGGGAAACCCAAAACCAAAAGACACCTTTCAGGAGTTGGCATCATGATTAAAAATTCCATTGCCTCCAAACTTGAAAACTTGCCAACAGGTCATTCCAATTGCATTATGTCCTTACGCCTCCCACTACACAACAAGCAACATGTTGTTCTTTTTAGTGTATATGCCTCAACTCTCCAAGCTGACCCAGCGGAAAAAGACAAATTCTACACCGACCTGCACTGCCTCACCCAAAATGTTCCTGCAGATGATAAGAGCATAATCCTTGGTGACTTCAGCGCCAGAGTAGGTAAGAACTCTGAAGCCTGGAAAGGAGTCCTGGGCAAGCATGGCGTTGGAAACTGCAACAACAACAGACACTTCCTGCTATAGTTTTGTGCAGAACAGCAGGTCACCATCACCAACACTATCTTTCAGCAGAAAGACAGGCTCAATCCCAGTACTGGCACCTCATTGACTATGTCTTAGTGCAACAGTGAAATGTTGGTGATGTCTGTCATACCCAAGTGATGCCTACTGCAGAATGTCAAACAGACCATCGCCTTGTGCATTGCAAACTTAACCTCCACTTCAAGCCCAAACCTAAGAGAGGCAGCACTCCAAGGAGGAGGCTCCAAGTCAACAAACTTCAAACAGCCACAGTGAGAGACAGCTTCCAAGTAAACCTTCAAACTAGACTTAAAGATAATCCCATAGATCCCTCTCCTGAAGCACTTTGGCAACATATTAAAAATTGTGTCCTGCAGTCCTCTGAAGAGTCCCTAGGGTTCTCCTCCAAGAAAAACAAAGACTGGTTTGACGAAAACAATCAAGAGATCCAGGAATTGTTGAAGAAGAAGAGAACTGCTCACCAAGCACACCTTGCTCAGCCATCTTGCCTCATAAGAAAAGCTGCCTTTTGTCTTGCATGCAGCAAGCTCCAACAGAAACTTTGAGACATCCAGAACAAATGGTGGCTCAACCTAACAGAAAAGATGCAACTATGTGCAGACTGGGGTGACCAAAGAGGATTCTTTGAGGCCCTAAAAGCAGTGTACGGACCCACATACCAGGTTCAAAGGCCCCTACTCAGTGCAGATGGTCAAATGCTTCTCACAGATAAAACCTCCATCCTGAACCGACAGTCTGAGCACTTTCAGACTCTCTTCAGTGCCAACCGTGTAGTTCAAGGCTCAACAATTCAGCACATTACACAACAACTGGTGAAAAATGAATTGGATGCAGTCCCTACTATGGGAGAGATACTCAAGGCCATACAACAGGTGAAAACTGGCAAGGCAGCTGGGGCTGCCTGGAAGCGTGGAGGTCGAGCATTCCATGCCAAATTTCATGAGCTTGTTGTGTGTTGCTGGGAACAAGGGGAACTACCACCAGATCTCCGTGATGCAGTCATCATCACCCTGTACAAGAAGAAAGGAGAAAAATCAGACTGCTCAAATTACCGAGGTATTACTTTGCTCTCCATTGCTGGTAAAATCCTTGCAAGAATACTTCTGAACAGATTAGTACCCACTATTGCAGAAGATTTTCTACCTGAAAGCCAGTGTGGTTTCAGAGCCAATAGGAGCACCACAGACATGGTGTTTGTTCTCAGACAACTGCAAGAGAAGTGTAGGGAACAGAACAAAGGTCATTATGTAACCTTCATTGACCTCACCAAAGCTTTCGACACTGTGAGCAGAAAAGGCCTGTGGCAGATCTTGGAACGTTTAGGATGTCCCCCCAAGTTCCTCAAAATGATCATCCTGCTACATGAGGATCAGCGTGGACAAGTCAGATATGGCGATGCACTCTCTGAGCCCTTTCCAATAACCAATGGTGTGAAACAAGGTTGCGTTCTTGCACCAACTCTATTCACAATCTTCTTCAGCATGATGCTCCAAAGAGCCACAGCAGACCTCGATGAAGAAAATGGCATCTACATCCGATATCGTACCGATGGAAGCCTATTCAACCTAAGGCGACTGAAGGCCCACACCAAGACCCTGAATCACCTTGTCCGCGAGCTGCTTTTTGCTGATGATGCCGCCCTCGTTGCTCACACAGAAGCAGCTCTGCAGCGCTTAACATCCTGCTTTGCAGAGGCTGCTGAGCTTTTTGGGCTGGAAGTCAGCCTGAAGAAGACGGAAGTTCTCTACCAACCTGCACCTCAGGAAGTCTTCCATCATCCTCACATCACCATAGGCAATTCAGAGCTTAAGTCAGTCCAGCAGTTCACCTATCTGGGAAGTATCATTTCCTCAGACGGTAAGATCGACAAAGAGGTAGACAACAGGCTAGCAAAGGCATACAGAGCCTTTGGAAAACTCCATAAAAGAGTCTGGTCCAATAAACACCTGAAGAAAAATGCAAAGATCAGTGTCTACAGAGCCATTGTACTGTCTACTCTTTTATATATGTCTGAATCATGGGTCATCTACCGCCACCACCTGCGGCTTCTCGAACGCTTCCATCAGCGCTGCCTCCGTTCAATCCTAAACATCCACTGGTCTGATTACGTGACCAGTGTGTCTGTTCTTGAACAGGCAGGGGTCAGCAGTATCGAGGCCATGCTGATGAGAACGCAGCTGCGCTGGGCAGGGCACGTCTCCAGGATGGAGGATCACTGCCTTCCAAAGATTGTGCTCTATGGTGAACTCACCACCGGCTGCCGCAAGAGAGGAGCCCCGAAGAAGAGATACAAGGACTCTCTGAAACAACAGCTCAGCCTTGGCCATATTGACTGCCACCAATGGTCCACTCTGGCCTCCCATCAAGATTCATGGAGACACACCGTTCATGACGCTACTGCTTCCTTTGAGAACGCACGCAGTCAGTCTTGAGGAGAAAAAACAACGCAGAAAGAACCATTCCTCACCAATATCACCTAAAGAGACGTTCCGCTGTGCCTTTTGTAACCAGACTTGCCTATCCTGTATTGGCCTTTTTAGCTACCAGCACGCTTGCAGCAAGCATGGGTAATGCCCTTCCCAAATCTTCGTTGGTGAAGCCCAGCCATGGGATGATGTCATAAGTAATCACCTGTTACTGTACGGAAAAGAATTTGGTCCTTCATGATGGAGTTTCAATTAGATTTCTGTGTAATTGTTTAGTGCTGTTTTCTGTTATATTATTTAGACTTACACAGGGCAGGTATTTCAATGTGACCTTAACAGTAGTGAATAGTTGTACATAATGTTTTACATGAGTGATTTATGCATTGTTCTTCTGTCATCTCTGCAATATTATTTTTTGTACTTCTAGAGAAGAAAAATATTCTAGCTCTTTTTTTTATTTATAGAGTAAAATAAATAATTGGAATTATTTACAAATAAATTATTAATGCCTGATGTATTGTCCCATTTTTACTTGTCTTAAGGATATGTTTATATTTTTCATGTGTCTAGATGAATTGATGGATTTTTCTCAGATTTTTTTGCTTCTGTTTTCTATGAGGAAAAATTACAGTGTTGAGTACTAGAAGCTATTATAAAGTACAGCTCCAGCAATCAAGAAGAGTGTATTTTCTCTGGAGTGAAATGAAATGTCTCCTTTATACCATGTAGAGGAGGGAGAAAACATAACTAAAATGTAAGCAATTTTTACACCTGGGTACTGTATAGAGGCTGAATTCAAATGGCTCTGGAGCTGCATTCTATTTTTCTAATATGTTATCTTTTGATTTTCTTTAATGTGTTTTTATTTTAATATATTTCTGAATATCAGACCCTGCTCAGAAGAAATATTTTTGTGATGACCTGCATCTTTTACCAGATCTGAAATATCACATTGTTATGCAGACTGATACTGTCATAAAACAAATGTTCTTCCATACCAAATGTTGCTACTATAAATGCAATCTACTAATAGACCTTTACAATTTATATTTATCAAAAATAGATTTGATATAAAATATAGCTCAGAACAGAAGGGAGGAGAAATTCTTGAGTGATTTTTTCAGATTTCATGTCTGTAATCCCATTGAGTATATTTCATATTTCAATGGTCTATTAGCTCATCCCATTTCCACTGTGTCTGGTGGAAGGGTTCCCATTCACTCAGAGGGATTTAGCCTATGGTAGCAGAAGTTATGAATGTTCCCAATTGATATCTCTGCATTATATGCATATAACTACAACTTCAACTCTGCATAGTAAAAAGATCTGAAAAATAGTTTCTTATAACTAATGTTCGTAAAAGTGTAGTAATTTTTCTGTGCCTTGAGGGTCAAGTAATCTAACAATTGCCATCTAAGAGCTGAAGCATCAATGGAGAGAGACTGTGTGTAGTAGCTTTTTATGAAATATCCAGCTACTTTAGGTATGGTTGTTGGAGGAAGAGGCACAAAGCTTAGTTTTAATCTTTAATTCCAGAAAGCACTGGAATTTTGAACCTGAAACACAAAAGCAATGAAAAATTTTGCTGTGTGTAAAGATTGGTAAACAGCATGAGATTTGACTTCAAAAAAACTTTTCTGAACAAAATATTCCCTTATTGAGCCTAGAAAGTGACTTTTAGAAAAGTTAAGCTAGCAGAAACCTTCTGCAGGATAATCATGTGCTTTTGGAGGCACCTGTAGCTCTGCCTGTTTGCAGAGCTAAAGAAGTGGTCCTTAGTGATTTGGATTAATATAATACCCCATGATTCCTTCAAATATTCTTCTGCTTGTCTTCTATTTTTCTCAGAAAATTCTAGCATGAATTATATCTCTGTTGAAGTTGGACAAGACTACTTTTAATTAAATTACTTTAAATGCAGTACATCAGCATAAATCTTCACAACTCAGAACATAAATGGTCTCTCCATAAAATGTGTATTGTCATTTCAGCATCCAGCTGTTTTTCTAAACTAACTCAATTTGGACCCTACATTTAGCATCATTCTGTTATCTGCTAGAAATTTTGGGTTAATTTGTAGTCTGCTATGTCAGTTATTTGGCTATTTCACTAAAACCAACATTTTTTTTTGAAGTGCTGATTTTTAGGTACTTCCTTTGGACACACTAGCTCATATTTTGCTATTTTATACACAAATTGACATATGATTAAAGATTTTGAAAATTACCTTTTCATACATAAACAGGATGTATCACCAATTTCTTTGTGTTTCTGATCTTCAAGCTATAAACTTGCATTTTAGGGAACTGACTCATGTTGAGAATTCAGACTTCAAAGGCTGCAAAAGCTCTTTCTTTTTTTTTAATTTCTTTTTCATCTGCATTTTCCCCAAGTAGACAATAATAGAATTTTCTTCTTTTTAAGAGCTGGTTCTGTGACTTAAATAACCATTTTCCTTTAAGTACAGGATTCGTTGGGATGGACTACCTTGGAAAAGGTTTGCCCAGGTTGTATTAGGAGTTGCTAGTGAAATATGAAAATTTGTACCTGAGAGACTCTTCATCTTTCTTCTTCTTTCAGTCAGTTTTTAGATGCTTTGTCAATAAAAGACTGATGGAACACTATTCTCTTTCTATTTTGAAGCAAACTTTTCCTTTGCTTCTCCATCACAGTTTATTTGGGAACAAGAGATGCTTTCTGATGAACAACAGTCTCTTAATTGCTGTATTGCCTGTTTTGCCAACAGTCAAGTGTTAAAGGTCTATCAGAGGCTGAAAAGTTGAGAAACTGTTGCAAGGTTGTAGAATCATAGGGTCATTTAGGTTGAAAAGACCTTTAAGATCATCAAATCCAAGCATCAGTCTAACACTGCCAAGTCCACCACTAAATCACATCCCTAATCACCTCATGTAGATGTCTTTTGAATACCTCCAGGGATGGTGACTCAACCACTCCCCTGGACAGTCTGTTGCAATGGTTGACAACTCTTTCCATGAAGAAATTGGATTAGTCATTTCTTATTTCTTTGATTAGCAGCTACTTATTTTTCTTTTTGTAATGCTGGTGTATGTCCTAAAATACTTTAACAAAATTTTAGGCTGTCGTGTCCAATGTTTGACTGCAGCAAAAGCCTGATTCACCTGTGCTCCTTCCTCCTCATCTGCCAGACAGAAGTTCCCACCTTCAGCCCAATTTGTTATGGTCTCTAGGATCCCAAGGCCATTTGGGTTTCCAATTTAGAAACATTGTGTGATCAGAGCAATCTACTTACTCCATGTAGCATTGGTGGCATCATGCTTGGACTTCACCTTTCCCTTGAACATCCAGCTCAGCACTGGTAGTCAGGTTGCCAGAAGAAGCTGTGCTTCTGTGCTGATCACCTCTGAGGCTGCTTGTATCCCTTCATAAGCCACTAGGATCTCCTTCTCCATGGGAATGTAGTTGGCTTCAGATCCTCTGTAGCTCCATTTCCAGAATCTGAGAGGTCAGCCTTGAGCCTCATCAGGCATCTTTTGCAAGAGGATCCAGGAGGGACCATTATCCCCAGCTGCAGAATAAAGTACATTTTACACATCTGGTCCTGTCTTGACTGATCCAAGGTCCACAGCAATCTCCTGCTTGATCTGTTTAAGGGCTTGTTGCTGTTCAGGTTCCCAGTGGAAATCATTCTTATGGGTCACAGGTTCATGATTTCACTGTACTCAGGGATATGCATCCTCCAGAGACCTATGGCACCCAGGAAAGCTTGAGTTTCCTTCTTGCTGGTTGGTGGAGCCATCACTGTGATCTTGTTGATGATTTCTGTTGGGATCTGATGATGTCCATCTTGACACTTCAGCCCCGGGAACTGGATCTCTTTGGCAGGTCCCTTGACCTTACTCTGTTTAATGGCAAAAGCAGCTCTGAGGATGATCTGGATGATTTTCTTTCCTTTTTCAACAATTTCCTCTGCTGTGTTCCCCCATATAATGATGCCATCAATATATTGTAGGTGTTTCAGAGCCTCACTCTTGTCCGGTGTAGCCTGATTCAGTCCGTGGCAAATGGTGGGACTGTGTTTCCATCCCTGGGGCAGTTGATTCCAAGTGTACTGCACACCCTTCCAAATGAAAGCGAACTGTGGCCTGCACTCTGGTGCCAGGGGAATGGAGTAGAACACATTAGAAATGTCAATAGTGATGTACCACTTTGCTGCTTTGGACTCCAGCTCATACTGGAGCTCCAACATGACTGGCACAGCAGCACTCAGCAGTGGGGTAACTTCATTCGGCTGACAATGGTCCACAGTCAATCTCCATCCTCCATCGGACTTATGTACAGGCCAGATAGGGCTGTTGAAGGGTGAGTGGGTCTTGTTGACTCCGCCTTGGCTCTCCAGCTCTTGGATCATCTTATAGATGGGGATCCCAGAGTCTCGATTCACTAGGTATTGTCGTCAATATACTGTTGTGGTGGCAATTGGCACTTGTTGGCCTTTGACTCGCAATAATCCCACAACAGAAGGATCTTCTGAGAGGCCAGGCAAGGTAGATAATTGTTTAAATTTCTCGGTAGCCACTGTGGTACACCAAAAGCCCATCGATACCGCTTTGGATCTTTGAAGTATTGTCTCCTGAGGTAATCAATGCCAAGGATGCAAGGGGCCTCTGGGCCAGTCACAATGGGGTACTTCTCCCACTTGTCCCCTGTTAAACTCACTTCAGCCTGTAGCACCAATAATTCCTGGCATCCTCCTGTCACTCCAGAGATTCAGATGGGCTCTGTGTCATCAAGGTGCACTGTGCACCCATATCTGCTAAACCTCAATATCTCTGCAGGTGCGATGTGCCAGGATATCAAATCAACGCAGTCCAGTAAACCCAGTTGTCCCTTTCCTTCTCCTGGCCAAAGGCAGGTCCCCTCTATTCCTGTTCCTGGTCAGAGTATTCACGGTCTGACCTTTGTGATGACAGATCATAAGTCCTCTCATCAGGATCAAAGGACTTGATCTCAGTCTTTTTGCATCTTAAAAGTCACTGATTTCTTTCTGTGGTCTCTGCATCAACTACATGGACAGCCTTCTTACTAGATTGCTTCCCTTAATTCATGTACCTGGGCTTCAAGCTTAGAGGTGGGTTAACCATCCTACTTCATGTCTTCCCTGTGGTCATGCAAAGAAACCATAGTTCACCATGCGGCCTGTCCTGGTTCAGCAGCTGGGACTAGTTTGTCACTGTGTGGGTGTGACCAAAGCTGTGTATTCTCCACCCCCTAAGTCATTTCTTATGACCTGTTAACAATGGACCATTCACAGCAGCTGCCCTGGGCACACCTGACCCCACAGGATGTAAACTGGGTCTTAAAGAAACCTGTGAGATAGGAGCTGTGATAACTCTCATTCGGGGAGTCATTACCACCTCCACACCCAGCCTGAAGGGTCATGTCTGCTAATGAGCCATCAACAATTCCAAAAATACCCCATGACTCATAGAGTGAAATCACCCATTGTGTGACTCCCCACCCTGAAGGAGGTACTGGGTGTTCCCACCTGAACGGTGGGGTATATAATCTTGGGGTTTGTTGAATTCTGGGATCACTTGCTGCATCCAGAGGAGGACCAGAACCTTGACAGGACTGCAACCACCACTCTCAACCAGACTGCAACCATCATCTGCACCAACAGGTTTATTCTCTTTCTTTTACTTTAGACTCAGGGGAACCACGGTGGTGGTCTCAGCCCAGGGGCTAATGAATACCATTCTCTTTGTGCCCCAGGATGCTGGGGTATACTTCTGGGTTTTGTGGCAAAACCAATTTCTCTTTGTATCATTGCATTTATTGTAATATTTTTATTAAATTATAACTCTGACTTATAATTTCTTTCATGTTTGGTTCACTTCCCCTGCCGGTTTGCCTTTAAACCATCACAGTTGCACTTAGGGCTTCCTTTCCCTCTGAGGGGCACAGGAGGAGACCAGTCTCTTGGGCTGTTCCTGAAACTGTTCCCTCATTCGGATCACTCATAGGGCCTCTCCCCAGTGTGGATGTGCTGGTGGCAGATGAAGTCGTAGCTGTCCTTGGAAACAGATTTGTTGACCTGTGGAAGTGAGGAGGTTTCCAAATTTCTTCTACATTCTGCAGCCAAGTAGATAACATGTCCACATGGAGTGGATCTATCTTTGGATGTGATATTGTTGCCAGGTAGTTGACATGTGGTGCAGAGACACCTTGAATGACTGTCTTCCACATGGGCAGCGTGCAAGGGACATCCTCGGGATCAATGGGAATGTTATCTGATCTTTAATCACGATGAATGATTTCCAGCATTGTCAGTTCTCACAAGTACTGGATACCTTCATCTGCAGTGGTCCACTTTCCTGGGGAGCTCATTAGATCTTCCTTGAATGGGTACCCTTCTCTCACACTTGAGAGGACATGTCTCCAAAGACTGCAAATGGCTCTCTCCTTTCCAATTTCTTTTACAATTTCATGATCTCTGGAAAGGGATCCTAGCTGTTTGGTTTCATGACCTTCCAGCTGTTGACTATCAGCCCCATTATCCCAGCACCAAAGCCGCCAAGTAAGGATCCACTCACCAGCCTGGTGGCTGTAATCTCTCTGCAAGTCCCGGAGTTCTGATGGGTTCAAGGACTGGGTGACCTCACTTTCCTGTTTGATTTGTCTGACTTCCTCTGATGAAGTACTAGGTCTTTGACCTGCACCCTCTCCTTCTTCTAATAATTGTGCTATTACTTCTAATCCCTCTTCCTCTCTTATAAGATGAGGTAGCCCTGTAGATTGCCTTATCCGTTTCTTCTTTTTCACTATGGGGGCAATGACTTCAGGTGTTATGGTCTGAGTCCCTGTCTCAGTCTGAGTATCCTCCATTATGGTTTGGGTCCCTGCCTCCCCTACAGTCTTTTGAGAGTATTGAACTGTGGCTCAATAAGCCCAGGCCAGGCCCCACAGCACCCTTCCATCAGGAGACGTGCCAGTTTGCTAGGGTTGAATACCTGTTCTGGTGTGAAGTCCCAAGTAATGGGAGTTGTCAAAGGCCCTAGGAACCTTCCCAAATCCTTCCAACACTCCCTGCCACCCAGCAACTGGGCTCTTTAAGGCACATCCCAATATGTTATCTCCAGAAGTTTGTTTTGTCCTGCAACAAGATGACACCACATTCCACAAACTCCATAACATTCTGATGGTATTGGTTAGTAGCAATACTATTACTAAAGAGCTTACAATGGGGTTAGTAAGGAGCACTGGTAACTTCATCATGAAGTCATTTATATGAAAATCAGGAAGGGAAAAAAGTTGTATTCCTCCATTGGTCTCATTTGGCTTCTCAAAGGACAACTCCCACAGCTTAGTCAGTAAAAGTGTTAGTACCAGATCTAGTTGCAGAGCCATTAGTATGTTCCCGAGTTAGGAAAAACAAAGAGATAAGTGATGCAGCATTTATATAAATTGCCTTGTTCCTGGGTTTCAGCACCAAAAATTGTAGTGGATTCACCTAGGATAAATGCCACGTGTCCAGCCAACCACCTCAGCTCTCCCTTTCCCAGAGGGAAGAGGAAAGAAAAAAACCCCATAAACTTTGAGTTACTAGTTTATATTTTATGCAGAAAAGAAAAAAAAACAAAGTCAAAGCAGTACTCACACACACACACACAAAGTAAAAGTCAACAGTAAATTTCTATTTCCCACAAACAATGATGAGTGATCACTTGTCCAAAAAGCAAAGCTCCAACATGGCAATGGTCATGAGCAGGTGGCTGTTACCAGAGAGAGAGAGTATCAACTCCCCTCCTTCTTTTATACCTGGGTTGATGTCATATGGTATGGAATACCTCTGTGCTCAATGTAAGTCAGCTGACCTAACCTGTGTCTCCTCCCAGCAACCAAAACATAGGCCTGTTAACAACACTTCTCTAGCTACCAATGCAGAAACACAGCACTGCAGGGTTCTGGTGAGAAAGTAAATTTTGGCTCAGCTAAATCCACTACAGGCTGCCACATTTGTAGATGATTGGAGGGTAACATAATATTGGCATAAGACACCATGAGACCTTGCAGAAATGGACATGTTTTTTATTATGTCCCTTGCAATGGACAATGTGCTTCCACTGCAGAAAGTACCTTTTTCCCCCCTTCCCTCTGGAGACCTCATTTCTTATATAAGTCAGAAAGCAATGGTCCAGGACATCCACATGAACTGGCCTGTCTCCTTCACAGATGTGTCTCTGGCTTCCTGGATCCATGATACTTTATGTTGTGATGGTTGTAGGGTTAATTTAGTCTGATCTTCTTCGGATGGACTGTTAGACCATGCTTATAATGCCTTTGTGAAGTCACCTAATATGATTTTTTTTTAAAAAAAGGGGGGAAAGGAAAAAGTGTTAAAGCGAATGACAAGTTGTTTGTGCAGTGCACCACAGTTGGGTGATCAGTTGGCTTTTTAAAAAAATCTACATCATACTGAGTATCATCTCAGTCTCACTCACTATAGAGGAGTGAAGCCACATGCAATGGATGATTTTGGCAGGGCCACATGAAAAATATTCTTTCCTTTCTGCCTTATTTGCTGTCATGGTGTCTACATTACAAATGGAGACTGAGATAGGTGGGAATTCTTTGATGATGGGTGGGACATGGACTGTATTCTCCTGCATGGATTCGTCAGTGCCTAACAAGGATCCAACTTGTGTTTTATTTTCCTTGTAGTGAAGTACTCCTAGGATCTATATCTTCTATTTGCCTGATATTTTTGAAACTTCCTGAAAATTACAATTTTTGCTACATTTTGTCTGCTGTGAAGTATTATTGAAGTTGGTTGAGTACAAAATTAATTTTTGGTGCAGAAGGAGAATGCCAGCAGACAAGGAAAATGTGGCCATGTATGCTGTGTTTTAACATGGCATTAGAAATGCAACTGGGTTTAGAAACACAAGAAGCTCATTACATTTCCTAGTCTCTCAGGATCTGATAGTCTTTTCAGAATCACTTTGGACAACAATTTCATTATAAGGAAATGGGGGGAGTATCTTTTATTCAAGAAACGTAAAGGGTTTTTGTTGTTTTCGATTTATTTTGGGTTTGCTTTTTTTGTTTTTTGTTAGTGAAAAAAAGAAAATGAGTAGATGATTGCTCTGACTCAAGCCTGGGCATATTACAAAGCTACTTTGTATACTAAACATCCAGCTGTCCCCAAAATGCATGCCCCCAAAATGCAGTGTCAACTGACAACATCAACATTTTCCCATGGTCAGGTTTAAAGGCCAGGTTGAATACCTTGGCAGTAAGATATTAGAGCTGCATTTTGCAGAATGTCATGGGAATTAGCAACTTTTCTTCCACCAACTAAAATAATTTTTTACTGAATTTACATTCACCTGAAATAAATACTAGGAAGCAGAAGATTTTCAGTGATACAAAAGTTATAAAAGGCAGTAAATTAAGGCTCTTAAGAGAAATTTGCCACAATGAGAATATGTAACCTGGTAAAAGAAAATGGAATTTATCTGTAAGACATTCAGGCTTGCAAATCTAAGGTATTCTTTCTGTAGGTAACACAGGTTAAAAGACAACTGATGCAACATAAACTTTTCAATTTGTTGATATTTAATACTAGCAGTATGTGAGATGTGTCCTAAATGTAGTGGTAGAAAGTGTAAAATATTATTATTTATTAGCTTTTTGCAGGGCACTTGCTCCTAACTAAATATTTTCATCTGTGGTGCAGTGTTTGCGCTCCTTTTTCTTTCTTGCTGGATGGCATAGCCTTTGCATAAGCCAAGTCTGAAGGATACAATTCTAAGAACCAACAGAATGCATCTGTGTCTGTTTAAGTGTTGACAGAAGCAGATAGACTGAGCATCAGATCGAGCAGGATACTTGAAGCTACTGAGCAGTCATGCAGAATCTCCTTTCTCCTAAGACCAGTCTGCAGCAAGTTTTCTCCTTGCTCTCTCAAAATGAATACTATCCATCTGAATAATGGGAATAAACCAATTTAAACTGCACAAGGTACTGATCATTCACAGTTGGATAACTGTGTCGGATGTAAAATAATGCCACAAACCAAAACCTTGAATTAATTTAAAGCCCCCTTTAGTCCTGATTATAAGGCATGAGGAGGGCAGATTTGGTCCTCATTACAAGGTAGCTACACTACCATGGGTCTCTGACCATAGTTAAAATGCAGAGGCAGACAGTGCCCTGTTCTTCTGAATGCTTACACATAAATTAAATCAGTAAAACTCCAGTGGCTGAAGAACTACACTTGAACTGAATATATCTGCCTATTAGTCCTGGCTTTGTTGTAGATCTGCCTTGGATGGTGTTTGGTTTCTTTTATATGGTGCTGGAAGCTAGATATATGTTCTTTCTCCTGTTTATTTTGGCTGGAGTCTCAGGGCAGGCACTAACTCTCAATGTGTTCTGCAAGACAGAGAATGGCAGGACCTCCACAGAATCACAAAATTATTAGGGTTGGAAGGGATCTCTGAAGATCAGCCAGTCCAACTCCCATGCCAAGGCAAGGTCACCTGCAGCTGGTACACAGGAACTCATCCAGATGGGGTTTGAATGTCTCCAGAGAGGGAGACTCCACAACCTCCCTGGGTAGCCTGTTCCTGTGCTCTGCCACACTAAATGTAAAAAATTTCTTCTTCATGTTGAGGTGAAACCTCTTATGTTTTAGTTTATGGCCACTCTGGTCCTTGTGCTGTTGCTGAGCACCACTGAAAAGAATCTAGCACCATCCTCTTGGCACTTGCCTTTGAGGCATTTATATGCACCAATGAGATTCCTTTGCAGTCTTATCCAGACTAAACAGGCCCAGCTCCCTCAGTGTCTCCTCATAAAATAGATGCTCCAGACCCTTAATCATCTTTGTGGCCCTCCACTGGACCCACTACAGTAGCACTGTGTTTTTCTTGCCCAGAGCCCAGAACTGGACACAGAATTCCAGATATGGCCTCACTAGGACAGAGTAGAGGGGCAGGATCACCTCCCTTGACCTGCCAGCCACACTCTTCCTGATACACCCCAGAATTCCCTTGGCTTTCCTGGCTGCAGGGTCACACTGCCAGCTCATAGTCAAATTGTCATCCACCAAGACTCCCAGGTCCTTCTCCACCTCTACTACTCCCTAGTAGGGCAGTTCCCAACCTGTACTGGTACTAGGGGTTATTCCTCCCCAGGTGTGGTGCCCTACACTTGCCTTTGTTGAACCTCATTAGGTTTCTCTCTGCCCAGTTCAAGATCCCACTGAATGGCAGCACAGCCTTCAGGTGTATCAGCCACTTCCCCCAGTTTTGTATCATCAACAAATGAGCTGAGGGTACATTCTATCCTATCATTCAGGTCACTGATATAAAAGGTGAGTAAGACTGGAGCCAGTATTGATCCCTGGGAACACCACTGACTACAGGCCTTCAGTTGGATTCTTTGACACTGATCATGACTCTCTGTGTTCTGCCATTCAGCCAGTTCTTGATCCACTTCGCTGTTCATTCATCTTATCCACATTTCATGAGCCTCCCTACAAGGATGTTAGGAGAGACAGTGTCAAAAGCCTTGCTTTCCATCCATAAATTCAGGACTGATGTACTTTTGCAGTGTTGAGGAGACTGTAATTCCTCAATGGTTGCTGAACGTGGCTGCTCATCTGCTTGCTAGGGAGGGGTATGCAGATAGTGCCAGAGCCTCTTAAGTGGGTAGGTCTCATCCTTGACAGCAGCTGTGCACAAAAAATGCACTAAAGCTTGACTTAGTTGGGAAGTGAATTAAAATGCATTATCAGATTAGTCTTAGGTATGTCGTAGGGGGGCAGTCTAGCAGAACTTTGTTGTACTTATTTGTGGAAGAAAGTGAAAAAGCATGTTCAACAAAAGGAACAGAAGCTAAGCCAAATCCCTAATGACCAATTCTTCTGCCTGCTAAGTGGTTACATGTGTTTTATTGCTGAGCATCCAGCTAAAACTTTCAGGGAAATTTTGGTGTGGTGTACTGGGACTGCTGACTCAGTGCAGCTCTTGCAGCCTATTCAACAAAAACATCTGTTACAGCTCTGATTTACACTTGTTTGAAGAGAGAAAACCAGGTGCATCTGTTGATGCACTGGGAAGCTGTCAAAAGAACAGAATTCATTTGGGTGACTCTCCTGTGGTGTGAGAGCCATCACTTCTGTGACTCTCATACTTCAGAAGCCTCATTCTCTATCTCAGCATATAAATATTAGGTAACCCTCAATCAACTGAAAATGAGAGAGCACTATTTCCTTCTTTCACAGGATAATTTATATCACTAATGAAGCATTTATCTGTTCAGTATAAGTGCCCTGTTTTCAACCAGTGAATTTAAAATGATTCAGTTTTGGTGGATTGATTTAGCTGAATGGAAAAAGATCTTGCAATGAAATAGAAATATCCCCCCAGGGCTAGGTGACTGGCAAAAGTTGTTGAAGCTTTCTGCTACAAAAGAAGTCTCACCTAGCAGATGACCTTGATAGAAGTGTATAGCACTGACCACTTTGCCATGATACCCTGCCATAATCTGGGAATATGAGAAAGAGTTGTGAGGTGAGTCTGCTCCGCTGGTGTTGGTGCTGAAGAAGCTTGAAGGCCAGCTCTGTGATTCGTGTAAGCACTCACAAGCACCAGTTGAACTGTCCTGGTTTACAGTTTCTTGGGCACCAAAGTAGCAAGCCATGAGTGAAGTCAGGATATATTCCCATCTGGAATGTTCCTCTTTCAGCAGTCTGGCATAAGTTTTAAGTATAGGGAAAATTCGCACTGTAAAGCTAAACTTACCGAAGTAGACTGTTGGGTTTAAAGGCTGCACTTCACTGGTGCGTGTCTCCAGGATTATGGTGGCATAGTTACTTTGAAATCACTGGACTTAATGTTGGCAGGAAGTTGGAATAAGTGGGGAATGGAATGCTAATCCTATGTCATCAGTCAGCAATATGCTCTTGTGACAAGGTAGGTCAAGAGCATCTTGGGCTGAATTAGGAAGGGTGCTATGAACAGTTCAGGGCATGTGATCCTTCCACTCAGCTCAGTACTGCTGAGACATTTCTACAGTTCTAGGTCCAGTTCTGGGCTTTCCAATATATGAGAGGCAAAAATATACTTGAAAGAGTCCAGCAAAGGGCCACAAAAAGGATGGAGCAGTTGGATCATGTGACATAAGAGAAGAGGCTGAGTAAACTGGAACTCTTTAGTCTCCAGAACAGAAGAATTGGGTGAATTTCATCACAGTGCATGAGCTGTTGGGAAGCAATAAGTAAGATGGAGCCAAAATCTTTGCAGGGATGCCCAATGAAAGAACAAGTGACAATGGGAACAAAGGAGAGTTTGTTTTTATTTTTCATTTGTTTGTTTTACTGTTACACTGATTGGCATAATATAAGCAGAGAGGTTGTGGAGTCTCCATCCTCAGACATATTCAAAGTCTGACCATTTGATATCCTCAGTAACTTGCGGTAGATAACCCTGCTTGGAGCAGGTGATTTGGGCTAGAGTTACCTTCCAGTCTCAACCATTCTGGGGTCCTGTCAGTGAAGGAAGTCTCAGTATTACGGCCAGCTGCACAATGAATACAAAACTGCCATGCTCTTTAATTCACCTAATTGTGTACAGATCTGGTTTATGTGCTGCCTAAATGCCACCTGTCAGTCTTTCATTCTTCTAAACATGGTTCATACTAATCCAGATAACAAGGAAACACTGTGACAGATTCTATTAGGGCACAAAGAATTGTCTAAACTGCAAGTAATCCTTATAATGATAGAAAAAATCTGGGGAAAAGGATGAACAGAGTCCTCGCTGTTACTCAGTGACAGAACAAATGAACTTAGTTAGGAAACAGTGCACCACTGAGCCTGTCAAATGCAAGGTCAGATATGCAAGTCAAACCATGATTCGGTTCTGGGTGTCGTTTTGCTATGAAAGACCCCAAATGTTATATTCCATGTACAAGTTTCATGTGTTTCTGCAGTTATATCTACTGGGATTAACCTTGCAACTTCAACTTCATTAACAATGCTTCAAATGATAGTTCAGCTGAACAGAACCTTGATAAATCTTCCACAGTTCCTTCAGTTCAGCAGGACCAGGAACTAGTAGGAAACATCAACATTGTGATTAAAATTTAGTGTTCACAAGTTTGCTTTCCCGATAAGATGAAATTCTTGTTCTGCAAAAAGTAATTTTGAGTGGAAAAAATCTCGGGGTCCTAGATCAAGCCTGTAACATGTAGTGGAAGACAGCCTGAAGCATGCAGATAGACATTTCATCCCAAGGAGTTTGGGCAAAGCTGCTCTGTGGTTTGGGAACACAAGTTCACATGAACTTCAGAGCAATATTTGTTACCCGGAAAAGGCCTTGCAGAGAGTTTTTGAAGCCTTCCCAAAGGCTTCAAAGGTGGAATGTTCCTAAAGGTTCCAAGGTGGAACAAAAGCACTTCATGGTATACTAATATTTTAGATGTGTTTGAGTGATCCTTACATTTCTGAGAAGCCCCAGTGTGAGGGGGCACTGAGGCTTTACTAAAGCAGTTTCCTTGGAACACTAATATCTATGCAAAGCCACTTCAGTTGCAAAATACTATGTTTAAAGGAAAGAAAAGCAATTTGAAAGTTTTGTGGTAATGGCAAAGAGTGCTTAGGATGGGCGTACAGGTTTATGAATGTGACAAAACATTTTGACTGCTGGAACCCAATAGATTTGTACCCAGCCCCTGTGCCTTTGTGTTTGCAGTTGCTTGCTGTATTCCTGTTTGCCTCCTGACTGCTGTTTTCTTATTTCAGGTGTGCTTGCTCTCTTGAGCACTGAAAGTGCTTTGGAACACAGCTATTATTTTAAATCACCTGCTATCATCCATCATGAACAAACAGGCTGTAAAAGCAAGAGTGACTTTTTTGTTCATGTGTGTGATGAGGGTCCTTACCTGGAAAGTGACCTTGTCACCTATTGTTCTTGGCTTTCAGCTCAGCAGCCATAATTTCTAGTAATTAGCAGACAATAAAACATGTGGCTGTGGCTTAATTAGGGTATAAAGAAACACAGCACTTACTTCCTGAATTCGAGAATAGTCTGCAGTGTTTAAAAGAGTTTCTTGTATGTCTTGCTCACAGTGCAGCATGGTGATAATGCTGCTTAGGCTCAATGGACACAGAGAGGCATTTTCCTGACTTTCCCACCCTAAAGGTCCAGTGGTGGATACCCAACATTATAAAAGGAGAAGAGGTGCAGTGAACAAGTTCTGTCAAGGTGCTTGTCTTTGGAGTGCACCCTCAGCAGTAGAGGGGCTAGGATGCCACTGGCTATGCACATGTTCATGTCTTGAGCCTTCCTGATGCTCTATCTTCTTTGTATATATGACTTTAAATACTTAAGAATAGTAGAACTGAAGGATGCTCCAGTTTGAAAGGGACTCAGTATTTGTCCAGTCAGGTCTTGAAAACTCTAAGGCTTGAGACTACATATCCTCTTTGCAGCAAACCCCTTCTCCTTATACCTGGTCTGAAACACTCTGGGTTCAACTTTTGCTGATTGTCCCTTCTCCTCCCAAGACGAGAAATCCTCAGCCTCATCTCATTGATCCCTTTCCCACAAGTCCTGGGTACTGTTACGCAATGCTGTATTGAGTGTTCTGTGAAATTTGGCACCAACTGAGACTTCTACAAGAGTCTGCTTCATCACCTTCTTGAGCTCACTAATAAAGATGTGGTTTTGTTTTTTTTTTCTTTGCCCTAGCTAAGGTGTTACCATTAATTATGCTAAATCAAAATATTCTAGGTAACCTGTGCAGTGCACTTCCACCCTGTGTTCTGCCCTGCAATGGCATAGAAAGTGAACAAATAGTTTATCCTGTTTGGTTTTGTATTTCAAATTTAATTTCATTGAACGTCCTTTGATATTCTGCTCTGAGAGAAGCAGGATGGCATACTGCTCACTGATTTCTCCTGATCATTTTAAACATGCTTTCATGGCTGAGGAATGGTATTCTTCAATTAAGTAGTCCCAGTAAAACCATGCTGCTGCTCGCTTCCCCCTTCCCCTCCAGCTGGAAGCACAAAAGGCAAAGATCATGGGTTAAGATAGGAACAATTTACTGGAAACAGCAGTGAGGTAAAAAAACTGAACAGTTACAGCAACAATATGAATAAAAATGTATACAAAAGAAAGGGTGATTCACATGCAAAAATCCTCAACACAGATTCCAGGCAACAATGAGGAATGGAGGGCAGGTTCCCTGCGCCTGTCATGCTTTGTTCAGCTGTAAGCCACGCCCTTCTTCTCATAAGCTGGAGAATCCCGTCCTTCTCTCCTCACTCCCCACCTCTCCAGGAAATGATGCTGAGTGTAGCCAGGACCAAGATGTTATTTGATTAGGTGATATCACATAACATCTCGGTCCTGACCACAGTCCCTCAGCCACACTCCCTATTTGCTACTACAAAAAACTAACCAGGTCTTTGGCCAAAACCAGGACACATGCTGGTTTGCTTTCTTTTTTCTACCACCTTGCTAAGGTAACCTAATATTGTCATATCTTGAATCTTTTTTTTTAATTCTTTTAGTGTCCTGTGGGACATGGGGTGACACCTGATTCACCCCAGTGTCCAGATAATGCTAATTGATAGATCTTTCTTCTCTGTATTATCCCTTATTTTTTATGCAGCCTATTAGGTGTCTAACTTAATACATCACTATTTTATGTGAAGGAGACATTTTTATGAAGCTAATCTTGCTGGATGTCTTTCTTGGGCAAAGTAGGTGAATTTTAAACTCTAGGGATTGTGTAAGAAATTGCACATTCTGTTCATGTGAATACACATGTACCAATATGCAGCATAAAATTTTATATATAAGAATGTTTTCTCCAACTGCTTTTGCTTTTTAGTTTTACGGTTATGAAATGGCCACATTGTCCTTTCACAGTGATTTTAAGGCCTCAACTGACTCCAGTTTCCTTCCCTCACAGAGATTCTGAAGAAGGTGGCTGGAAATGTCTGGTCCACAGCCCACAGCCCATGAAGAGTCACAAGGAAAATGCATGTTTGGGATTTCTGACCCATAATGTGAGTCCCTAGCAGCAGTGCAGTGGTGTACAAAGCAAGACTTAAAATTATAGTGTGGATAATAGAAAGAGGGGAGGAAAGAGTGAGAAAGAGAAAGAAGGAGAGGAGAGAAGAAGAAAGTAAGAGAGGAAGATGGCTTTGGGCCCCCTCACAAAATGTCATTCTCTTTGATGTGGCATTGATCCATCTGTGGCTCTTAAATAAGCAGTTCAAGTACACCTACATGATAGGGATACTTCACATGTTTGTAGATGATGCTTCTGTCCTTACCTGGAAAACAGAGCACACTTCTTTATGTGGATAGATAATGTAGCTGGTTCACTGTGAAGTGCATACATGAAGAGTAATGAGCATCATGTAGATATTGCAAAACTGGAGGAGGGGGTGGAAGGAGCAAAAATTTGAAGAGTGATATTGAAATATGGAAAACATAAAGTAATCTGAAAGGGAGAACAGACATGTTCTCTGTGGCTGAAAATAATGTGGGAAGCATGGAGCTGGAGGAGTGAGTAAAGCACTGTTGTCAGTGTGAATTATCAGTCACTGTGTTGTATGTCTTGGACTTGCCTGACCAAGAGCAATGTGTCTTGGAATAAGGAGAAAGTAGGAACTGTCTGTACCTTGTCCAGTTCAACTACTGCATTCAGGACTTGGCAACAATCTTCTGAAAACCTATTAAGAGGCTGGAGGTAACAGCCAAGTGATGAAGGTCTGTGGGGACTGGCTGATGAAATTATGAAAGCTGAGGGCCCAGCTAAGGAAAGGTATGTGATGGCAGCTTGTCTGTCTTCAAGGCAGAGGTGGCAGAGCCTGTGTCTCAGCTACAGACTCAAGTTTACCAAGCAGACAGTCTCAGCTCATGAATTTTCTGCATTTATTATGGAGAACACTAAAATGTGTGTTCACACTTGGTTTGCTAAAGCCTTGCTGAGCTTGCTGAGCTTTCAGAAGAAAAAACTGATCCATAAATAAAGAGAACTCCTTAGAGGTAAATTATAGAATAGAGAGGGAAACTTTAACACAAAGTGAAACTGAGCATTCTGGGACTATTGAAAACATCCTCAAGCCTTGTGTTTTGCAAGTGATTGCCGTGGATGATGTAAGTTTATCTTTCCTTAGTATGAAAAACTCATTAGCAAATTCAAGCACAATATGAAATCTCTGCAAGTTTTTTCTATATAGGAAACAAGGATGGTTGTAAATTTTTCAGAAGATTTTATGAGAAGCTGTCAGGCACTGGGTCTCAATGAGACTGGCCTGAGCAGCATGGACTCTGTGGGGGAGTCTAGCAGTTGTGCTGATATGCATGTAGGAGTGCATCTGAAAGCTGACCAGCCACTTCAGAGGGAGCTAAAATCAAGTCTGGGTGCCACACAGATTGTTTCTACAACAGCTGGAGATTGTTCCTGAACTGTCATTCTTTTCTCCCAAGTGAGAAGTGTGGTAGTTTGGCACTGACCGGGAATAGTGTTGCTATCTTGGGTTCATTTCTTTCACACCTCTCAAATGCTTCTTGGACTGGATTACGAAACACAAAATTTGTTTGCAGACTGCAGCTCTCACTGTATCACTGTGAAGAAGATGTTTATCTGGTTGTCTCTTTCTGCACAACACATTTTAACCACCTTGTACTAAGGTTTTGCTGTAAACTGACACATGCAATGTCTTGGCTTTGGGTTTGCGTGTCTCTATTAAGTTAAGCCCTTATCCAAGCAAACCAAGATTATTCTATCTGTTTCAAGATAAGCCTTTTGCCCTTGCTGAAGTCATTAAGACTGCTTGGGTCATTACTTTTGATGTATGTGTGCATGCATATGGCTAGCAATGCTGCTTAGCAGCTATGAAAAAATACTTCCCCCCCAGGCAGGTTATTAAGAAGGTTCGTACTGCAAAAATCATGTAGTTCCAAAAACTTCAGCTTAGCTTGATGAAAACTGTGGCATCTCTCCAGATGAAGACTGGAAATGTTTTCCTTCCTTTTTTAGCTTACTGGGTTTGTATGCGTGCCACAGGCACTTGATATCATTCTAGTTTATTTATACTTTCAACTTATTGATTGGTAGATGGGATGATAGCCTTTTGGATATATTTTTCTGCTAATTTATAATTAATTTGGTTCAGGTGTAAAAAAAATCAACCTTCATTCATTTACCATCTCTTCACTGTGATGTCTTTTTAGAAAGCTCAAAAGAGCCATGCCCTAAGCAACTGTCCAACACTCACATAATTCCAGACATGTTGCCATAAGACCCAGATGTAAACTTCATCTGTATTTGCCCAAAATAGGGGTACTCTTTAACCACCTGCCCACTGTAACAATCTCCAGCCATTCTGGTCAGTGCTTGTGCCGAGCTGCCAAAGTTGGTGTGAGATCTGCCAGTGTGTGTTATGGTCCTGCTGGACGGAAATGAAGTGGGAAAGCTGCTGTTTTGAGGGCATTTCTGTGTCCTTGCAAGCTCTTGAGGGTGATCTACAGTGGGTGAAACAGTAGGCCATGAGAGAAGAATGGCCATGCAGGTGAGCCTGGCGTTCTTGAAGAGAAAGTAAACCTGCTGCTTTGCCAATTGGCAGCCCTGTTGCTGGAGCTGAGTGATAGACTTGTAGAAGAACCATGCTGTTCCTGAGTTCTGATCACTCATACCCCACTGGGCTGATCACACACAGTTCACAAGATCACTCTGTATCACTCTCCCCAGCTGCCAGTAGCAACAGCCTGTAATTTGCCTTGATAAATAGAGTAGGTATGAGCATTTAATTCAAAATGACAATGGGAGGTTTCAAAGCAGTTCATCTGCTCTGCAATGCTGTAAAGATCTCCCAAATGCAATCTTTTATATGTGCTTAAAATCTGCCTTTGCCACTACTCAGATATATTTATAGGCTACTGGTGGGCTGCCTACAAAAATTCTCATCCCACAGTTTTTCCTTAAGGTTGGTGAATGCTTCTATGTTTCATGAAGGTTAGTGCTGCAAAGAGAGAGGTTAGGATTGTAAATGCCTGCTAAGTCCCTTGAATCTGTAATCTCAGTAATGTGCTCACTGCACACTGCACACTGTAGAAGCACAGTTCTGTACTGCTCATGCAGAATCAAAGGGTTGCTTCACTTTCCTTGATCCTTGCAGTATATCCACCTATATCTCGTTTAAATCACTCCTCCAAATCACCTTCTGCAGTTTTCCACTCCTGTTCAAAAATTAAAAAAAAAAAGTCAAAAAAAAAAGCACAAAGAAAAGGAAAGGCTCAGTTCCTCCTATTTTCCCACCACCCTCCTCCCAGTGTAAAGCATGCCCAAGATGAATCATTGCATAATTATATTCCTATTGCTTGTATTCTCCTGTTGGCTCTCTCTTTCCACTTGCTTCATGCTTACTGATCAAGCCTAATGTTCGAGGTCTAATTCTTTGCTGTGGTTTATTAACCACAGGGAAGACCTTCTGCAGCAGTTTAGGGGGTACCTAAGAGCCTCCAGCCCACGTGAAAATCACAGAGGGCAGGCTTAGCACAGCCATGTAGGCAGACCGTCCCTTAACCTGCTTTGAAAAATTGAGCCCTGCTTTAGGATACTAGCAATTTTGTGGCTTTGAATTGGTGTATGAGGTGAGACAAGAGTTTGCCTAACTTTCCAACTGTGCACAGAGGGGCATGAGCCTTGAGGATGCTGGATTTCAAGGGCAATAATGGGTGCTAGCAATATGCCTACACTGCAGACTTCTGTAATACAACAATGAGGACAGGGAGGGAGCCCAGGTAGTCCAATATGTGGTAAATTAGGTGAGAAATTGACAGAGGGATTTGTGGCTTCATGTTGATTCTGGATTTTCTGCAGACATGCTGCTGTGGTTGCTGGTGTGAGAGCTGGCTCTTCCCTGGTGCCAGCTGGGAGGACAGCTGGCTGTGCGCATGCAAAGCAGGGAAGACCTGCAGACTTTGAAAGTTTGAAATAAGTGTGCACTAAGATATGCTGATTAAGGTTAAATATCAAATTAAGAACCCGGGTCTAGACATTCATGGAATTAGAGGCCTGACCATGTAGACTTGGTCCTCATTTCCCTTGCTGTCAATAAGTTACTTGGGTTGCAGCTCCCAGAGGGGCTTCTAATCTCTATCAGGAGCCTAAAGTGTCTGGGAGCTGTTTTGGTGCTTTCCTTCAAACCACACAGCCTGTAGTGGTAATTATGGCATTCTTGCAGAGTTAGGAGAGATCTTGTAACACAGGCAGGTGCTGTGGGAATACAATTTCCTTTGGTTTTCAAAATAACTAGTACCCAATGGCCCTAGCTTTCAGGAGAGGCCACGTTTCTGGGTGGTTCTCCTCTGGGTGTGCATCACCTTGTGGTTGTCACTGCTTTGTGTCCCTGATTTCAGTCATCTCTGCTGCACTGCTCTGTTCTCTCTGCGCTTTGTGTTTGCAAAGCACTGGATTCCCCAGGCTGCAATTTGAGCTGCTGTTTTTTTCTGTCCAGCTCTTCTGTTTCTGAGCTGCCCATTTTTATATTTAGCTTTATGTGATAACCTATTCCTTCTGCCTTCCCTTCCCTTCCCTTCCCTTCCCTTCCCTAACCCTAACCCTAACCCTAACCCTAACCCTAACCCTAACCTAACTTTCCCTTCCCCCTTCCCTAACCTTCCCTTTCCCCTCCCCTGCACAGCTCCTAGTACTTCAAGACCTATTTCCAGGTTTATTTGTGCTTTATCTCCCATTTTGTATCTGTAAGGTCTTTCTTCTATCGCCAGATCACCAACATCCCTTTTACCTTCCATTCCCAGGTCATGCAACAGCAGCGCCTCAGCCAACATCAGAGCTGGCCTTTCCGTGGAGCAGAGGCCGCCTCTGTTGCCTGGAAGGGAGGAATGCTGTTTTGCCTGTGCTCCAAGATTGTTTCCAGCAGACAAGGCCTTTCCTCCAGAAAAGGAAGGCAGGGCATGGGAAGAAAGCAATGTTCAGTTCTTCCCATGCTGCTGTGTCCACTGCAGCACCCACCAGATCTGGTTAGATGAGAGCATCCTGTCCTCTACAGCATATTCTATGTCTAGGATGGGCTGGGCACAGTCCTCCCCCCACTCTACCCTGCCCAGTGTATGATTTTCCTGAATAGATACAATAGAATTCTTAATGCCTAATTCTTATTCTGAGAATACTTTACAGCTTCTCACTGGAAAGATGATTAATACTGCATTGCCAAGGCAGTCACACTATCCCCAGTAGAGCTATAAATAAATACCACCCAGCAGTTGCATGCAGCAAGCCCTATTTTATTATTTTCCATTCATAATACAAAACATGAGAAGGAACTGCTGCTTAGAGAGGAGGCTGAGTAACAGCTGTAGTTTATTGGGCACTTTACTTTTTCATCCTCCAACATCCGGGAGGCAAAGAAATCCTACACTTATTTTCATGTAAGTTTAGCGGGTCTCTAGTTCTGAATGCTACTTGTCCATCTAGTTGGCTGAGATACATGACTAAGTGTGCAATCTGCTTTACATGGCCCAAGGTAGGAAGGCTTTTCCTGTTTGAAATTATGTAACAATCCTCTACCAGGATTGCTTGTTCAATGGAAAATTGGTTTCTTAGCCAAATGCAAACAACTGTTATGGTTGCTAAGCTTTCCTCATTTCTTATGAAAAAGAAGATCCTTCCGATGTTGGGTAAGCAGGGTAAGCAGTTTTGGTTAAAAAAAATTATTTCAAAAGTATTATACTTTTTGATATTAAAAATGTCAAGTGAAGAATGAAGCCCTTTGCAAGAATGGTTTCCACTGACATTTTACTATTTTTTAAGATCTGGAATTTTAATTACAAAAAAAAAAAGAAGAAAGGTAAATCATGAGAACTAATAAACTGCAAGCTTTAGAGATTCCTATCCAACAGTATTTTTCAGCTGGCTTTACTAATGGCCCTGCCTGAGGTATTCAGCTGTGAGTCATTCGAGAGGGTGGGTGGATGGGAGGAGGGATGAGGGAGGGGCAAGGGCTGGCGTCTCTCCCGTGGGGGTCGAAGTGGTGAGAGAGGGTAGTGTTGCTGTCTCCGTGCAGATGGGGGGTGTGCCATGTTCAGGCTGTGCTGCCTGGTCGCTGTGGGCACTGGAGATACAAGCCTCTGTGTGCCACAGAGCTGTCTAATGGAGCCTTGGCCGGCTGCCCTCTCACTATGGGGCACTTCAGGTACTAGCCCCTCAGCGAGACTGTAAAGCCCTTCAGAGGAAACACAGTTTCTCTTTTACTGTCCGTGTCTGGTTTTGAAATATGGAAAAGGAACTGCTGTTGTATGAACACTTCTAATTATATGGATTTTGTTTTCATACAGCTGGTAGCTTTCTGAAATGTATTGGGGAAAAAAGTACCTACCATAACAGTATTATTCACCAATGCCTAGATTTAATCAAATGCAGTGCACAAAAACTTGCAGAAGCTACATGATTTGTTGGGGAAAAAAGTTCAATGCAGTAATAAGATGTTTCATGGGATTAAGTTCTTTATTATACCAAAACCTAAACACCTCCAACTAGGAAATCCTCCTGAACCTCTTGTACACAGTTTTGTAATCTTTTTTTGTGTGATATTTCTCAAGTTCACTAAGGTGCTTGCGTAATGATTAACTGAAAGGATTTAATTGGTCCCAGTAAAGACATACTTTCTTAGAAATCAGATCATGTTAATTCCTTTTAGGATGGTAGTCTTTATGATTTTGCTATAGGAAGTCAAGCACAGAGCTAATTACAACATTTTGAAGAATCAAGGTAAGGATTTACAAAAACAAAACAGAAGAGAGTATTAGCTTGATCTTGTGGAAACTGTTGGATGATGGTTGTATAATTAGTTGCTAAATCCTCATTGCTAGAAGTTCGTTCTTGATTGCTTTTGGTGAAAGAAGATCCTTTTTTACAGTATGCCAAGTAAACTGTTCTAATGACTCAGTAATCACTTACGCAGCTCTTTGGTCCCCTATTCTAAGAGTTGGGAGGATGAAGGTTATCAGTTATACACTCTCAACATTTAAGAGTCATGGCTAGGTCTCTCCAGATTTGTAAGACTTTGTTAAAAGTCATGAGTTTGGGGCTGGAGGGGAAGAGGATTTCTCTCCTAAGTGTTCACACTGCTCTGTTTTTCTCCCTTTGCTTTAATAACATAAGGCACTGGAAGTTTCATCTTCCCTGTACAGATACCAGGAACTGGTGTAGCCTAGAGCACTGCCAAGCCCTCTGAAAGTCCAGTGCTTTTACAGGTGTAAGTGGGATGCAATAATCTGGTGTCATGCATGGCATGTTACATGCATGCATGGCATCCTCCCTCATGTTACTGCTCTTAGTAGGGGTTTATCCTGGTGCTATTACAGGAATTGCTATGCCAATACTTTAGTTTGCAGCTCCAATCATCAAGGGGTGAGGGAGTCTCCAGGCAATCCATCCAAAGAGCCTGATGCAGGAAACCCTTCTGCTTTCAAAGGTTCATCTTCCATTTTGGCTCAACCTGCTGGCTGTTTTCATGAGATTTCTGCTGCTTTGTGGTAAGTAAATGTTGTCTGTTAGAAGAAAAGGGATGGACCCGCATAGGGCTTTTCTCCTGTGTCAGCAGAGACACAACAGACCTTGCCCATCTGGACCCTTTCCAGTTCACCCAGCTCCTTTCCAATGAGTGCTGAAGTATCATGCTCTGTGAGTTAGCAATCTGAAAAGTCCCCATATATGTGATAAAACTGGTCAGGTTTCGAGCGAAGATTTTGTCACTTTGACTTTCCTTTTCTTTTCCAGTTGGCAAGTTGTGAAACTGAAGATAAGAAATAAGACATTCCTGGATGAACACTAAATTTTATGAATTTATGAATGTGATGAAGCCCTCAATAGTAAGGCCATTTGGATGCCACTCTCAGAGGATATCTAGCTGAACTTGGGAGTCAAACTATCTGATCACTCTACCAAAGTGAATTCCTCAAGTGACAGATGACATTCCCCATGCCCACCCAGTTTCCTGTTCACCTGTGCTAATTCAAGGTCTTGTTTTCCCACTGAGGAGATCCTTTTTATGGAAGACAGGGCAGGGAGCTCTCCCTTCAGCAGTAAGCAAGGAATGTATTCAACTGGAAAAAATTGTGAAGTGGGAAAAGCAATATCACAAACTAAGTACTTAACTTGCTTGTCTGAAGAATTGTGCTGGTCAAACAAGCAAAACTTTCTGAAAATATTCCCAATTGCAGGCCTAGAATTTTTTTGTTAGATCACATTTAAATTTAAAAACAGTAATTCCAGCAGAGGAATATGTTGAGTGGCTCTGCTCTGTTTTTTTCAAAGGCACAGAGTTCACAGTAAGAAACCTCAGCTCAGCTCAAAAATGCATCAGTTGTCCATACAACATTTTTTTTTCTGAGCTCTTTGTATATGTTTGAGGATGTTAGGCTAAATTATTGCCCAAGGCAAGATGCTGGTGGGTGTTACTTATAGAAAAATGCATCAGCTCGGTGTTGGCCACAGTTGTGACTTCTTTCTTTGAAGATAGGGACAAGGATGCATGTCCTGTCCTTTCCTAGGTTTTAGGTTAATTGAAATAGGAAAATAGGAAATAGGCCAGCAGTAGGGCTGGACTGAGCACTTCTGCTACTAGCAGCTTTGTCTATAGCAAATGTATGAGTGACAAGTGCACAGGTATGAAGATCAGTAATTTACAATATTTTTTCTGAGTCTTTTCCTTTGTACTCCAGCCTGGTTTGATATAGGAGCACACGTAATTTATTGATACTGTTATCAAGTAGACTGTATACAGGTCATGATCTTCAGCAACCTAAACTGCTGGTCAGCTGGTGTTCTTAAATACTTCATTTTTTTTTCTTTCCACTTTCTGTCTACTCCGTATATTTGTTGCAGAAATGTGTGAGTGTGTATCACATCCATCATAGTAGATCCTATTCAACCTACTGTATGCTATTACAATTCCAGTGTTGGTTCCTGCATTTCTGCTACAGAGTATGGCAGTATTTCTCCTCAGCTGTAGAAAGTAAAGCAATTTTATCCCCTAAAAACCTGCATATTGCAGGTGCTGTACATATTCTTGGGCATGAGAAATTACTGGATATTTGGCTGATTAGTACTTAACAATATGTAATGTAGCTGGGCAATTTATTTTTTAAACAAAGACTTGGATCAAATAAAACATTAGAAACAAAAGACTTTCTCTGTATCTTTAAAAAAACCCAAGTGATTATCTCCCTTGATAACACATTTTAAGAATTTAAAAGCAAAACTGCTCAGTGTGGAGGATCATAGCTTTGTATTTGATCTCAGATCATACATTATTGATTTCCAGTATGTGAAAAGTATCTAAAATGTCTGCAATAAAAATGCAAAGAATAAAAATACTTTCACTGCTTTTGAAATTAAAATCAATTTTATATGCATTATGTTGCAAGGAGTTGAAATTTGCTAAGTGGGTTAAGTAGTGGGAGGAATATTATAGAAAATTATTGCATTCCATTGTAAGATAAATTAGTAAAAATATAGTATAATTAGTAGAGAAATAAAATAAGATCTGCAATTAAATACAAAAATACACTAACGAAAAGTTATTGTTAAATGCTGAGAAATACATAACACAAAGTTTAAGTCTGTATGTAGTGACCATCTCCTTGACATGAAGTCTTCCTTATGCTGATGGATCATAGGTTACATCCCAGGTAATAGTGATAATAATCTTAGCCTTTAATTCCCAATTTAAGTGTCATTTTGCAGCCTCAATCCCAGACTGAGTGGATGTTGCTGTCCTTTACTCTGGAGAGGAAGAGGTCTAGGGGGGCAGCAGGGTGATTGCGGGTTTAGAGTTCATCTCACCTGTAGTTGACTACAGCACCATGCAGAATCTGAGCTACTTGTTTATGCAGTCTTTGTGGGTGGTGGGTAATCACAGGCAGTTTGTTGCATCCCTGCGTTAGGGAGAACCACATCTCCCTATGAGCTGTTGTGAAAAAGCAGGCAACAGCCCTTGTATTTCTGTGTGTACCTGGATGGCATACCTAACACCAGTATCCTTTTTAGATTAGCATCCTTGCCCTGGGTTGTTGCTCACAAAGCCTGGCTCTTCTGCACCCTGTGGTGGGTGCATGGGCCTGTTTCCTGAGTAATATCTGCATACAGATTCCCTAGAGACATGTATTGGTCCTTTGGAAATGTTTTCAGTTCTGGAAGAATCTGGGATTTTGTGTGTTTGTTTTCTTGAGTTCAACTCTGTTTTTTCTTCTTTTTCTCCTGAGAGCAGCTCTAGTTGATTTTGCTATTACAATGTGTAGAATGCTGCCCCTCCATCCTGGCCCTTTCTGAATAGAGTTCCCAGGGGAATCAATCTTCTCAATGTTTAAGCAGTGCCACAAGCAACTTTCTAACACAAATCAGTGCCTATTTATCTCCTACTCCTCCTCCCACCCCCTCAAAGTGCCATCTCATGCACACTCACATTGGAGTTTCTCCTTATTTTTATTAGGTATTGGAGACAAAACAACTCTTGCCCTCTTTGGCTTGCAGGTTTGTATACCAACGGGAGCAATAATGACTGGACAGCTGGTTTTTTTCACTCTGTTACATGCAGAATCCTTTCACAGACACAAAGTAAAGCACACACTTGCCTGCAGCTTCTCCTGTTTGCTGCATTATTCCTAGGTTTTGCTGCCAGCTCCACCTGGTCCAAGAGAAATTCTGTTCTCTGGATTTTCCACCTTCACAATATTTATTTGCAGTCTCTCTCCCTCGTGAGTATGGATAGCAGTGGGTCTACCAGACACCTGAGCTTCCTCTGGGGTGTCTCCATACCTATGGCAATAAAAAAAGCCATTGTTTATCATTGTGCAGTTTTATAGGAATTTTCAATACAGAGTAGTATAAAATACCAATAGAGAAATTGAATTAGCAGAGGGCAAGCACTTACTTACCTTGATCTTGTGATAACCACCTTCTCTGCATTAAATACAGAACCCTAATCTGATGCAATTGCCTTTTAAAAATTTTTTAATTGCTTTCTTTGTTGTTCTCTTTAAAGAAAAAATAATAAAAGTACTTTTGTGATTCTGATGCTGTTCTGAACTCTGAGCTTGTTCACTCATTTTTCAGAATCCTTATGATGTTCAAGGAGATCCAAGAATGACGCTGTTTCCCCTGTTGAATGATTTGGTGGGATTTGTATTGCACCAGGTTCCAAAATTGCAAGATTTCTTCCTCTCCATTTTGACCTTTTCCTGGCATTTGGTTAGCTTTCCTTTTCCAAAATAAACTGCACTTCTCCCTCTCTTACCTGTTTCCACCAATACAAGGCAATTTTTATTATATAATGAGTAGCAATAGTAGTAGAAGTAATAGATTTATTGCTTTACTTGGCCAAGGAACAAGGTGGCAGTTTGCATGGTGCGATTTTGGTAGTCATTGGTCTTTTTGAGAGGAAAGTGAGATCTGCAGCTACATATAGTTGATTATGTTGCATTTCCATTTCTTGTTTTTCTGAACCAACCAAGAGAGAAAGAAGCCACTGGCCTCTGAAGCTAAGATAAAGAAACAAACAAAATGAAATTATCTCTACTAACAGGTAAGTAATTTTCCATGAAACTCTCTTTTCCTTGTCTTAATGCAGCTAACTTTCTTTAGCTTTGGGACTTTGTGACTATGTAGAATAACAAATCATACATTGATTAGCATAATAGCAGTTGCAACAATAGTATTTTTTAATAGGTCATTTAGTAGTGCTTTGATGTTTTTAACAATTCCTAATGGTGCTGGAAATTATTCTCTAAGTGCTCAGAAATTAGGCCTTAAAAGGAAAAAAAATTGCTGTCATTATAGAAAGGCACCTGTTGATCCCTGTCATGGAACTGGGATGCTATCTCACCCTCTAGTTCTTTTGAATAAATAATGGCCTTTGACATAATGCAGCACTGGACAGGTTAGAAATAGCAGCTAGTCTGTGAGAGAGGCTGAGATATAACAGCTTTTCAGCTAAAATAAAGCTGAGATCTGCTAGAGGTCATCTTTTCATTCAGTTCTGCCATGGGATCTAACTAGAATTACATTTATTTGATGAATTACCTGAATGATTCTTGCTGAATTGGTTCTTAGAGAAAAAGTTATCTGAAATTCTGTGGAAGTCCCCAGATAGACTGGACCTTGCAGATGTGCCTGAGGTCCTGGGTCTGGTTTGACATTAGTATGACTCTTGTGGCAGGAGGAGACTTCACTGCTTGTTCTACAACAGGCCCAGAGCCTTTTGATAGGCACTTGCTTTTACAAGCACTTAACCAGGGCTTTTGCAATTTCTTCCTTGTATTCCAGACCAGCACGTGCCTCCTTGAGCTGTTAGCAAGGCAGTCCAAAGTACCATCTGCCAGGGGGCTTTGTTGAGCAAGAGCTGTTATTGTCTAAGACAGGCACTGGTCCTTTATATTGTTTGGTCTCTGCTGAAACCCTTCAGATGAAGTGCATTTTTGTAGTGCTACCTTGCGTGGAGGTCTCCAAAGGAGGTCATCCACAGGTAACATGCTGCTTGTCTCTGTGTGTCAAGGAGATCCCTTGTCTTCTGGAATAGAAGTAGTCACATTGGCACAACATACATATGACATAATTTTGAATTTCTGAGGTCTCCTTAGGTGAGAAGATCACTGTAAGAGCTTGTTATACCTGTGTCTGTGTCTGTCTCAGCCTGAGCAGGTCAGCTGTTGCTGCGTGGTACTGCATCGCAAGGCATCACCATCATGTAAGCTGTGGGCCCTGCAAGCTCCCTGTAACATCTGGGAAGGTGGTTTATGTGGAGATAAATGTCACCTTTTAGTACAAACTTTACCTATAGTGTCAGAGGATTAAATACTGCAATATGAATTTGCAAGTCACTGCCAGGGTTACCACTTTACTCTCATCCATATTCCACCCCTACTTTGGGTAGTCTCAGCTAAAAGCCTTTGGCCTCTTATAAGCCACAGTTCCTGTTTTGTTGGTGGTACAGACCGGTAACAGAGATGTCACTTTGGTCACTAGAGGTGAGCCTGCATGTTTCTGATAGGGATGAAAATTTATGTTTTTCCTTTGGAAGTAGAAGGATCACTTTTCCTTAACAAGGATCCCTTTACCATGAAGAATCTGTAAGAGCTGCACTGAGATTAATGATAGTTTTCTTTTACCAGAACTAGGCAGGTTTGTGTATGCAGAGATAATAAGGTCTAGAGATAAGAAATTAGTAAAACCCACTTGCTAGAAATGGGTTCTTGGCAGTGGAAATTTTAGCAAAAGCTGTTGGAAAGTTTATCATTTCAAAGAAAAGCAGAAAGAAATGTTTTTGATTTCTAGTTACTTACAGAATCCCTCAAATAACCTGACATGACAGCATCCTTTCTTAATGATCTTGGGCATGAACCTTCATGAAAGGCCTCCACAGTGCTTACCAAACGAAGAGCCAAGCTTAAAGTCAGCCAAGAGTTCAAATGAGTTACATCAAGCAAGTCATAGGGCTCAATGTGGAATCCTCTGAGAACATGAATTTTCTGTAATAGGAAGCTTAAAATCTAGATTTGAAAATTAGGCATACATATTTTATACTGATTTCATCACCAAAATGTGTCTCCACAGCAGCAGTCAAAGCCTTGGGAGATATATCCGTAAGTCAGTGTTGGGAATCTTTTAAAGAAAGAGCCTCCAAATGTGGTATTTATATCTTTGCAGGCTATCTTTAGGTGCCATTTTTCATGTTCTTGTACAGTGTCTCCCAAACCTCCTCTTTCTGAAGCAACAGTATTCCACACCTCATTCAAACTTCAGGAAAACAGGGAAAGCTCTTAAAATAATTTTCATTCATTTCATAGAGCAATAACATCAATGCCAGTAAAATGAAGTTAAGTTGTCCTGTGCTGCTTCTTCAAAGACACTTTTGAAATGGCTTTTTCACATCAGCTGTGAAGCAATTGCAAGGACACTAGATTCCCAGCCTTACTGTTTTCTGTGAGATGAGCAGGTCAGCACACCACGCTTGGGATTTGCTGCATATAGAAATAATGTTTCTCTGCATCATGGCATCTCGATGGGGTGGCAGAGAGTGTGAATGAAATGACAGAGTGAGCAAGAGCCTGCAATCATATGTAGGGCTGATACTGAGTCAGGGAATAGAAAGGGAGACACAGCAAGGAACTGTCAAAACAGACGTAAGGAAGAGGGTGCTGCAGCTGTGCATGTGTCAGGGGAGAGCATGAATTTTTCTGGGGTGAAGGGAGAAAGACAGAGAAAAGCACATGCAATAGTTTTGCATAGAGAGTATATTCCTCCTAGTGGGTAAGAGGGGAAAGAACAAAGCAAACATAAGAACCATTCAGAACTGGAGATCAACTTGATATTGGGAACAGAGCTCTTAACGAGTGTGCGATGATCTCAGAAAAAGGTATCTGCTGCCCTCAAAGCTCTGCATCTAGGATGATTTGTGTTAGGTGTCTTTCTTAATGGTAACAGGTGAGAGCTACAGATGAAGAAAAAATAGAAGATACAGAATTGATGAAGAGCAAGGAAGTTGTACAAGACTGTGTTAAATGGGTTATTTTGAGTGGTAGAAAAGTTTTTGAGGAAGGCCAGAGTCATCAGAAGAAATTTCATGCTTAAGTGGACCAAGGCAGTTTGGGGCATATAAGACCAACAAGATCTGACATAAGAGTGGTAAAGGTGTTGCTGATGCTGGAGTGTTAGAAGTGTTCCAGTTATTTCTATCTCCTGTACTTGGAAGAAGCATGAAATGCTGCCTACTTGGTTGAAAGTTGAAGATAAATCAACAGGGATTTTCAATCAGTAGTCTGAGTAATTTGCTTCCATGATATTGTAATGGTTTGACCCATGGCTTCCTCAGTAACCATTGTATCTAAGGAAGTTACAAGTATTCCACACGTGTCTTCCAGGTACCAGGGGGGGAGTGGTTTTGGTTCTTACTTTCCGGTCCTTGGCTGAGGAGCTGGAGGGAGGTGGTTGAAGTCTGGTCCCTCCGGTCCCTGGTGTTTCTCCTATCCTGGGTGAAATTGTTTCATTCTTGTTCCCCTTCCTTGAGGTTTTTAATTGTGTTTGTTTTGATTCATTCGGTTTCTTTGGGTTGGGTTGGTGTCTTCCCTATTTTTCGGCTAATCAATTCCCTTTTCTCCCTTCCCCTCTCCCCGGGGGGGTAGGATCCTATGTACTGTGTATACAGTGTGGTTTGTAAATGTTAGTAAATATAATTTATTCTTTTTATTCAGTTCAGTTTCTTTAGAGTACGTTCCTTCTCAGTTTTTTTTTTCCTTTCCTTTGCTGGGAAGGTTCTGGGAGGGGGAAGGGGGGCCAGTCCAGGGTTGGCAACAGCTAGGCCAAACCCGCGACAGATATCAAAAGAAAGAAAGATGCAGTTCCCCCTCTTTCATTGAAATAAACAATTATTTTGTTGATAATTAAAAAAAAAATTACTTGGAACACTGACATCTGAATATTAGAAGTAGGCTATTAGTAGGAAAACCAGATGATACAGGAAGTTGTAGACCAATTGAACTGACAATTCCTGAGGAAAACAAGGCAAAAATTGATACAGGATTCAATTAGTAGAGAAATAAAGGGTAGGAATATAATTAAGGTCAATCAACATAGTTTTATGCAAAATACAACTTGTCAAACAGAATTTATTTCATTCCTTCAGATTATAAGTTTGGTTGATGAAGGCAGCTATGGAGGTATGGTTCTCTGTAGTGATTTTGATCTTATATCATTAACTTTTTGATATAGCAACCTGTGCTTTGACACTGAAATGTCCAGGCACTAGGAACTGAGTAGCTGACACAAGTAGTTTCTAAGGAAAGTTATAATAAATATAGGTTGTTTCAGCATGTTGTGTAAAATTCATTACTGAGCCTATTCCAACACCTGAAAGGAAATACAAACTCATTGAAAAGTGCAGTGGACACAATGTCAGGCAAATATTTGCAAAACCATGGGCAAAAATCTGCCAGGTTTATTGAGCAAGCCATTTGAAGACAAATGGTACTGTTCAGTGCAAGGCTGTGTATGTATAGACAGGGAATGGTGGCCTTATCTTCAGAGTGTGGGATTGTAGCCTGGAAAGTAGTTTGGGGATCAGAGTGAATAAAACTGCTAAAATATTAAAACACAGTCGTTGCCACAGCAGGTGGATCTAATATTGTCTTTGGAGATATATGCAATTGAGAAATGAAGGCCAGAAATGTGATGCTGAAAATTCAACACAGGAATACAGCATTTGTCTATGACCAGAGGAAATACTGCAAAAAAGAGAAAATTATGTGGGAATCAGGGGTATGGGGATACAGAGGCAAAAAATGTACTTAAAATCCAGAAATTGAGGCTTTTTTTTCTCGCAGTATTTGGAAATGTTTTGATTAGTTGTAAGTATGAACCTTGGAAAGACTAAGATGGGTGGCTTGCTTTTTGTAGGTCTGCATTCAGAAAGTATGACACTACTTCATTAGAAAATAGTTTATTCCCCCAGAGAAGGAAACAAAATTTAATTGAAGTACCTTTCTCTCTGTTTATTTCCAAAAGAAACATCACTTCGAGAATTACTTCAGATCATCTTGCCCAATAGGCCCTGTACTGGCAAATCTAGAAGGTGTTCAAGAAATCTCATTTGTTCTTTCCCCTCATGTTCCCTCCCTCTAATGTCTAAAGTGACATTAGAGCACAAGTACCACAAGGGTGCTTTTGGTGTAGAAAAGACTGGTATACAGGGAACTATTATTTAGAAGTCAGATCAGATTTTCAGGCTAAAAGAGAGGAATATGTGTTTTTAACAAGAAAGTCATGGAAAAAATGATGTCTCTCTTGTGCTGGCTTTGAGCAAAGATGGGGGACATTTCTGGAAAAAGTGCTGAGAGTCAAAAGAGTTTGGGGGGCTCAGTATGAAGTTAACGGTGAAATCGTAAGCAACTTGAGATCCACAGCAGATCCTCCTACAACATCTGACCATGTTTAATCTTAATTGTGGTCACTAAAGAGAAGCTCATCATCCACTGAAGCATGTAAGAAACGGAAACACAAAAGTCCCAGGCAGAAGTAGTGGTGAAGGAGATGCCCTAATAGGCAAGCCCACAGTTTGCATACCTCAGGAAGACTGGAGGTGAGCAAGGATGTTTGGCTCTGTTACTTCTGCTCAATCACGGTTTAGTGTGTGACACTGACTGTGGCTCAGAGGTGCACCATAAGGTTTAGGGGTGTCAGCCTCCTGGGAGGGCTTCAATTCCATGTGGTGTGCGAAGACAGATTTTTACCTACTTGCCCATGCCTGAGTCTTATCAAAAACAGGACTGTGGGAAGCCTTACCTGAAATACCACAGAAGCTGTCCAGTCCTTGTCCTCACATTACACCTGCCACTCTGCAATACCCTTTATACCTGCTAGTTTATGGCCTAGTATTGATAAGTGCACAATTCTAATGCTTTTCCAACACCTGCTGTCTTGTTTCCATTGAACTGTCCCCTGCTACAGAAATGAATTTAATTATATGTTTGAAAATATCCTTTTCTGTTTTTCTCAACAGCCCTGAAGAAAAACTTTACTGGGTTCACAAAACAAAAAACGTAGCCTTAAATTTCTGAGAGTAATTGCTTCTGCTAACTAAATGTAATGTCAAGCAACTGTCTTCATTTTTTCCTTATGTTATTCTCTTTGCCTTTGTCCCTTAGGTACTAGTGACTCGGAGTGGCTTATAAAATATGAGGAACAACATGCAAAATCTCTCAAGAGTATTATTTCCTGGCAAAAAATGCGCACTGACAATTATTGAGCAACAGGATGACATGAAGAAGATACAGAAACCCTAAAAATGGAGCTGACGTGATTGTGAGACTCCCACACAAACCAAAAGTACAAGAGATTCACAGGTAGGACTCAGTTAAAGACTCCTCAGCCTTGCTACTCACAGATTACATCCCCAAGGAAAGAAAATGTTTTGGGGGTTTTTGGCATAAGCTAATGACGTCAGTATCAGCTTGTCAATACTCACAGTCCTTTGCTTTGGGGGGCAGGGAATTTATGGTTTAACACTTAAGTGGCCAGATTCTCAGAGAAATTCATCATTCAAATAGATACGCAGCAGAAGTGTTGAAGTATCCAAATGTGCTTACTGTCTGCCTCTTGCTATCTTCAAGTTTTCTAATGCCTAGGGGTGCTTGGGACTCTGTTCTCTCATTCTGTGTCTCAAGCTGATTCTTTCTTTGTCTGCTTGTCCTCTTCTGTTCTTCTTTCTCTGAATATCTAGGGGACTTTCACCCCTCTCTCCATCCTCTGTTAGCACAGATTTATCTTTAAGGAAGATGTGGGTTTTCATTTTGCTGATAACTGTCTCCTGGTTTTCTACTTTGAATCAGTTGCTTTGTATTCTGCTTCTCTCAGTTGCTTTGTATTCTGATTCTCTCACTTCACGCAGGACGGCATTTTGTTTTTTTCTTTCTGAGATCTAGTGTTGCCAAATGACCAAAATGGAAATCCAGGTATCTCCCACCAGAGTGTTTCCTGCTGTGCATGGATGTTGTGGGTGGCAGCAGTATGGTGTCTAAGTGACTTCAGAGAAGGATGTCAAACAAAAACTCTCAAACTCCCAGTCACTAGCACCAAAGAAGGCCGATGTGAGATCTTGATAAATGGAGAACTGCTTAAAACCTAGGGGTGGGGATTTATCTCTCTTTTCCTTTCTACCTCTCTAATACACTAAGCAGGACAGCTTCTCACTGCCCTCTCTTCGGGGAGGTCGACCTTTTATGGAGCAGCATTTGTCTCTCTGCCCTTTTTATGCTGTCAAACTGTTTTAATTACTTCATTAAATTCTTCACCTGTTCTCTGAAGCTACCCTTTTTACTGTCTGTCAAGTTCCTTCTCTGATTCCATCTCTGTGGGCCCACAGCTGATGACCATGAAGCTGGTGGTAAAGCACAGTCTTTCTCCTCCTGGGATGCCAGCAGTACTGAACTTGAAGCAGTTAGCAGCAGATCAATTCTCTGCAGCAGAGAAGGCAATTAGTGTCCTGTACTCAGCACTGATGTTTCCTTTCAGGGAATCAGAAACAAACTGGAGAGTCCACAGGAGGAAGAAAGAGCAATTACAGGTGAGAAAGTGTGTAATCAGAAAATCTTGACACAACACACTTTTCCGAGAGAGTGTGAAAAGGAAAGATTAAGATAGTGTGTCCTTAACAGGTCTTTCACCGCATATTTCTTAAGAGGTCAGTGAATAATTGAGGCTCTGGGAGGGTGGGCAGGTCATCTGCAGAGCAGGAGAGATGCCCTCACCTTCCTCTCATGAATGTGCAGATGCGCAGAACAGGTTAGGGTTTTGTCCTATCAGCAGTGCCCAACCACCAAAATAATAGGTGCAGCTCAGCAACATCCATCCTTGGGCAAATTGTAACAAACCTTGACAGCAGAGCAATACCTTTTTGTCCTGCCGTGGGAGCTTTTCACCATGGCAGAGGCTGGTTACGGGCTCAAGTATCCAAGAAGGTAGTGGCAAAGTAGCTTGTTTTCTGACCATGTCTGTGTCATGTGGCCTGGATCCCATCATACAAAGTGGCAGGACTTTTGAATTTCCACCTACATGCGAATTTAGTGAGTACACCTTGCTCTTCAGCTTACCTGGAGAAAACATCCAATTTGAAACAGTGTCTGTATTGCAATTAAGGCATAGCTCCAGTGTTTCCTGCCATGTAAACAGAGGCAGTGTTTTGACAGGGTTGACAGTGGTCTGGTCTAAAAAAGGTCTGACCTGACCTCATGGTTACTTTCTGCTGCTAGTCTGCTCCTCCATCACCTCCCCGGGCAAACTTTTGTGATTTGTCTATGTGACTCCTTTTGAAGACTCAGTACAGCTTGCCCTTCTCTGACTCCAATGCAAATGACAGAATCTGCTTCCCACAACTTGCAGCAAGAATCCTCCTATGATTTTTAGCAGGTCTCTGGAATAAGGAGGCATGAGAGGAGGCTGGAGATCAGCTTCACTGAGGAGGCCTACCTCTGGAGACTTTCTGCAGAAGTGCTGCTTTTAATTGGATGAGGTTATGAACTTTCAGACGTCACATGCCAGTTAATTTGTTGCACTTTTTCTTATGAGATTGTTAAGAGTCATTTAAGCAGGGGTATGCAGAGCTGCTAACTTTGCTCTGTGTGTATAGTTGCCTTCATCATGAATTCCTCTACAGTTGTGGAAAATGCTGGGACTGCTTCTAGCCTCCTGTAATGTCAGCAAGAAAAAGTCCTGCTCAGCTCTCTTGCTTATTTCCGCAGCTCCAGAGCCCAGAGTGCACTTTCTGCCATGTGCAGAGCAAATGTTGCTGTTACATGTGTCACGTTACACTGTACATTGATGTGAAGCTGTGTTGCTTAACTCCTTGCAAAGGGAAAGAACATTAATATCTGAGACAGAAAGAGAGGGCACACTGACCTTCTGCCATACTCATTTCCAACAAGATCGAAAGCTGTTCCTGGTGCACAGCACTCTACTAGCCATGTAGGATTGTTAATTGCACACTGCCAGATTCAGATCACTCCTTCAATTAAAAGTAGCTGAGAAAGCACAATCTCTAGGCCAGCAGCATTCCTGGCAAAATGAATTCCATTTTTAGATTTCAGTAGGAGGGATGCTGAAACATAAATGAGGATTTGCTGCATCCAGGGTCAAGTTATGCAAACTTTCTTGCCAAAGGCAAGAAAGGCATTTTATCCTCTACCTTCTTCTAGATTGTATTGACACAGTATGGAGGGAACTGTTGTCTTGGGTTGAGCTGGCAAAAATGCCAACTGTCCAACAGAGAATGTTAGAGCCTCCCTCCCCACACCCATAAAAGGGACAAAGGAAAAACAAATAGAAACTCAAACCAGTTTATACTTAAACTAACTATATATATATATATTTATACAGAAAAGAGAAAATTAAAAGCAAACTACGATATAACACACACTTACAGATGTTAGAAATAACAAGAAATAACTCCCCACTCCTCAGCGAATACAAGTCTCACCATTCTAACTACAAATTACTCCAGAGAACTTAATCCCCAGAGACACAGACTTAAACAGAAAACTAAGAACAAATATTTTACTTCCCTAAGATAATATGGTGGTAAGCTGGTGCTCTGGGCCTGGTCCTCTCATTCCTCCTGGGACAGCATGGTGCATCCTTCTGAGACAACAGCTATGAAGGAACTGACCAAGTGTCCTAGTTCAGCAGGAGGGACCAGCTAACCCTGTGTGAGGGTGATCAAAGCTGTGTATTCTACCCCCTCTATTCATTCCCCAAGGTCAATGGGCCATTAGCAGCAGCTGCCCAGGGAGCCATTATCACTTCACACCCAGCCTGAGGGGGGCGGAGCTGCTAATGGGCCATCAACAGTTCAACACCCCCTGGCTCCCAGAGTTAATCACCCATTGTGTGAGTCCCCGCCCAGGGGGAGGGACTGAGAGCTCCCTGAGGGTACATAAGGGGTGGGTAAGAAGACCTCGGGAACTTCTTGTCGGATCCAGAGCAGCAGCAGGACCTCGACAGCAGGAGATCACCGCTCTCGTCCAGACCACAGCCCTTGCCTGCACCAACAGGTTTTTCTTTTCCTTTTGCTCTGGACTTGGGGGAGCCACAGGGGTCTCAGCACAAGGGCAAACAAACCCCCTTGGGTTTGTGCCCCAGGACACTGGGTTATACTGCTGGGGTATTGTGAGTTGAAAGCAATTTCCCTTGTGTGTCAGTGTTGTTATTGTAATATTATTATTAAATTTTAGCTCTGACTTATAATCTCTCTCGTGGTGAGTTCATTTCCCCTGCTGGTTCACCTTCAAACCAGCACATCTTTTGGCGCCCAACGTGGGGCCACGAGAGAGAAGTCAGAATTACAATTTCATTTTGTGTATTTGGATACAGAAACCCCCTGACTACCATGTTGCTTGATGTATTCATGTGGATGCTGTATCTGGGCCTGTTCATATTTCAACACATGGGGAACCATGTGCCTGTTTTGATGCTCTCTTTAATACCAGGGAGAAGGATCAAAATTGCTTTATTAATATACTATGTTTATGTTGTCATAACATCAGAAGCAATGAATTTCATTGTGAATGTATATTCAGTCTGGTGTGCCTGTCCTGGTTTGGGTTGTTACCTCTGGGGTCTCATTAAAAATAGCACCCAGACTGTGGGGAAAACAGGCGGAGATGGTTACTTCCACCTTTTCACCTCTGCTACAACAATCATTGAAAATATTGAGCTTCCTTTTGATGTTAGGGACAGTATAATCCTGCTGTTAGTGTTGCTTTGTCTCCTCTGTACTGTATACACCATGTTTAGGGTCAGAACTGGGCTCTCTAAGGAGACTTGCTGGAGGCCTGCCCTGGGAGCGGATGATGTTGAGTGGCACGGGAAGTGGGAAGATATGGGCCAGTATTTGGAGACCTTCTCTCCCCAAATGATCTGGAAATTCACCCCAGAACAACTGCAGGACCCTGCCAAAATGCTAAGCTATGTGAGAGGAAGATGCTCTGGTAGTCCCAGAGAGGTGCAGCTCACAGCAACCTGCTGGGCCCTGGCCACTGCCTACCGCACACTGCTTGGGGTGGTACAGCATCATCAGGAGGAGGAGAAAAGGAGCAAATCCACAGGTACCATGTCCACCCAAACCACGGCTGAGCCAGAGAGGAAGAGAGATACATCAACCAGCAGCATGTCCACCCAGACCATGACTGAGCCAGAGAGGAAGAGAGATACATCAACCAGCACCATGTCCACCCAAACCATGGCCGAGTCAGAGAGAAGAGACACATCAACCAGCACCATGCCCACACAAACCACAGCTGAGCCAGAGAGAAAGGGAAACAAATCAACCAGCACCATGTCCACACAAACCATGGAGGAGCCAGAAGGACAACAGAAACCGATAGCAGTTGCCCCTGTCCAGAAAAGAAAATCAAAGACCAAATCAGTTCGTATAGTGCATGATGAGGAAGAGTCAGGACCTTCATCTCAAGCAGAAGAAATGGAGCCAGAAATAATCACCCGGTCCCTATCCCTGGGAGAGCTGCGTGAGCTCCGGAGAGAGTTCACACGACAGGCAAATGAGTCCATCTTGACCTGGCTACTTCGAATCTGGGATGCTGCAGCCAATGATACAATTCTAGATGGGAGTGAGGCAAGGCAGCTGGGATCCCTTTCTCGAGATGTTGTCATTGATCAGGGCATTGGAAAGAGACAGGAAACTCTCAGCCTCTGGCGGCGACTGTTGTCAAGCGTGAGGGAGAGATATCTTTGTAAGGAGGACCTCCACGTACAGCAAGGACAATGGAACACGATGGAACAAGGTATCCGGTGCTTAAGGGAATTAGCCGTACTGGAGATAATCTTTTCAGAGGATGAGAGATTCCCTAAAAGTCCAGATGGTGTCCAGTGCACATCCCAGATGTGGTTAAAATTTGCACGACTTGGGCCAGAAATGTATTCTCGCTACCTTGCAACATTGCAGTGGAGAGAGGGAGAAGACAAGGGGGGTGCACTGGTCAGCAAACTCAGGATTTATGAAGACACTGTCACTGCTCCATTACGAGCCCACGTCTCAGCTGTGGAAACAAAACTGGCTGAACTGGAAGAGAAGATTAAGGAAGGACTCTTCCATATCTCTCCAGAACAAACGAGAGTCTCTGCCATCAGAAGCAGGCGTCTTCCAGCTAAGGAGAAAGGGTACACTCCACGCGGCAATCTGTGGTTTTACCTCCATGAGCATGGAGAAGATATGAGGAAGTGGGATGGGAAACCCACCTCTTCCTTAGCAGCTCGGGTACGTGAATTGCAAAGAGGCACAACTAACACAGGGAATTCTTCAAGGTTGAAGGCTGCTCCGGTCTCTCGTGGGCAAGGCTCCAGACAGTATAGGAATGATGATGTTATGCCCGATCCTCTTGAAGGAACCTCCCGGTCATATTCACAGGGAGAGCGCAGTGAATACCATGACCAGAATTAGGGGGGCCCTGCCTCTAGCCAGGTAGAGGAGAGGGACAATCGGATTTATTGGACTGTGTGGATTCGGTGGCCTGGCTCATCAGACCCACAGAAATACAAAGCTTTAGTGGACACTGGTGCACAATGCACGTTGATGCCATCAGGATACGTTGGGGCAGAATCCATCTCTATTTCTGGGGTGACAGGGGGATCCCAACAGCTGACTGTACTGGAAGCTGAAGTCAGCTTGACTGGGAAGGAATGGCATAGACACCCCATTGTGACTGGTCCAGAAGCCCCATGTATCCTTGGCATAGACTACCTGAGGAATGGATATTTCAAAGACCCAAAGGGACTGCGTTGGGCCTTTGGCATAGCTGCTGTGGAGACAGAGGAAATCAGACAGCTGAGCACCTTGCCTGGCCTCTCAGAGGACCCTTCTGCTGTGGGACTACTGAAAGTTGAAGAACAATTGGTACCGCTGGCCACAGCCACGGTGCACCGTCGGCAATACCGCACTGACCGAGACTCTGTGACCCCCATACACAAGATGATTCGTGAGCTGGAGAGCCAAGGGGTGGTCAGCAAGACTCACTCACCCTTTAATAGCCCCATATGGCCAGTACGAAAGTCCAGTGGAGAGTGGAGGCTGACGGTGGATTACCGTGGTCTCAATGAGGTCACGCCCCCCCTGAGTGCCGCTGTGCATGCTGGAGCTTCAGTATGAGCTGGAGTCCAAGGCAGCCAAGTGGTATGCCACCATCGACATTGCCAATGCCTTTTTCTCCATTCCGTTGGCAGCAGAGTGCAGGCCGCAGTTCGCTTTCACCTGGAAGGGGGTGCAGTACACCTGGAATCGACTGCCCCAGGGGTGGAAACACAGTCCCACCATTTGCCATGGACTGATCCAGACTGCATTGGAAAAGGGTGAGGCTCCAGAACATCTACAGTACATCGATGACATCATTGTGTGGGGGAACACAGCAGGGGAGGTTTTTGAGAAAGGAAAGAAGATAATCCAGATTCTCCTAAGAGCTGGTTTTGCCATTAAACGAAGTAAGGTCAAGGGACCTGCTCAGGAAATTCAGTTCCTAGGAGTGAAGTGGCAAGACGGGCGTCGTCAGATTCCAACAGAGGTGATCAACAAAATAGCAGCTATGTCCCCACCGACCAGCAAGAAGGAAACTCAGGCTTTCCTAGGTGCCGTGGGCTTTTGGAGGATGCATATCCCTGAGTACAGTCAGATTGTAAGCCCTCTCTACCTTGTGACACGGAAGAAAAATGATTTCCAGTGGGGCCCTGAACAACAACAAGCCTTTGAGCAGATTAAACAGGAGATTACCCATGCAGTAGCCCTTGGGCCAGTCAGGACAGGACAGGATGTGAAGAATGTGCTCTACACTGCAGCCGGGGAGAATGGCCCATCCTGGAGCCTCTGGCAGAAAGTACCTGAGGAGACTCGAGGACGACCGCTGGGATTCTGGAGTCGGGGATACAAAGGATCTGAGGCCAGCTACACCCCAACTGAGAAAGAGATCCTGGCAGCTTATGAAGGAGTTCGAGCCGCCTCAGAAGTGATTGGCACTGAGGCACAGCTCATCCTGGCACCCCGACTACCAGTGTTGGGCTGGATGTTCAAAGGAAAAGCTCCTTCTACCCATCACGCCACTGATGCCACATGGAGTAAGTGGATCGCTCTGATCACGCAGCGAACCCGGATAGGGAACCCTAACCGCCCTGGGATTTTGGAAATCATCACTAACTGGCCGGAAGGTGAGAGTTTCGGATTGTCCTCTGAAGAAGAAGAGGAGCAGGTGACACGAGCTGAGGAGGCCCCACCATATAACCAGCTACCAGAAGAGGAGAAGCGATATGCTCTCTTCACAGATGGCTCTTGCCGCATTGTAGGGACAAGCCGGAAATGGAAAGCAGCTGTATGGAGTCCTACACGTCGAGTTGCAGAAGCGACTGAAGGACAAGGTGGATCAAGTCAGGTTGCAGAGCTGAAAGCTGTTCAGCTGGCTTTGGATATCGCTGAACGAGAGAAGTGGCCAAGACTCTACCTTTACACTGACTCGTGGATGGTGGCCAATGCTTTGTGGGGATGGCTGGAACGTTGGAGAAAGGCCGGCTGGCAGCGCAAAGGGAAACCCATCTGGGCGGCTGAGATGTGGCAGGACATCGCTGCCCGGGTAGAGAAGCTGAGTGTGAAGGTCCGTCACGTAGATGCTCGTGTACCCAAGAGCCGGGCTAATGAGGAGCATCGTAACAACGAGCAGGTGGATCGAGCTGCCAGGATCGAAGTTTCTCAGGTAGATCTGGATTGGCAGCATAAAGGTGAATTGTTTCTAGCCCGATGGGCCCATGATGCCTCTGGTCATCAGGGCAGAGATGCGACATACAGATGGGCTCGTGACCGAGGGGTGGATCTAACCATGGACAGTGTCTCACAGGTTATCCATGACTGTGACACATGTGCTGCCATCAAGCAGGCCAAGCGGGTGAAGCCTCTATGGTATGGTGGACGGTGGTCGAAATACAGGTATGGGGAAGCCTGGCAAGTTGACTACATCACACTTCCCCAAACACGCCAAGGCAAGCGCTACGTGCTGACCATGGTAGAGGCAACCACTGGATGGCTGGAGACATACTCCGTACCTCACGCCACTGCCCGGAATACCATCCTGGGCCTTGAGAAACAAGTCCTGTGGAGACACGGCACCCCAGAGAGAATAGAGTCTGACAACGGCACCCACTTCAAGAACAGCCTCATAGACACCTGGGCCAGAGAGCACGGTATTGAGTGGGTGTATCATATCCCCTACCATGCTCCAGCTGCCGGGAAAGTTGAGCGATGTAATGGACTGCTGAAAACAACCTTGAAGGCGTTGGGTGGGGGAACTTTCAAACACTGGGAGCTGCATTTGGCAAAGGCCACCTGGTTGGTCAACACCCGGGGCTCCATCAATCGAGCTGGCCCTGCCCAATCAGAACTCTTGAATACTGTAGATGGAGATAAAGTCCCTGTGGTCCATATGAGAGGTATGTTAGGAAAGACTGTTTGGGTGAGTCCCACCTCAAACAAAGGCAAACCCATCCGAGGGATTGTCTTTGCTCAAGGGCCTGGTTGCACTTGGTGGGTAATGCAAAAAGATGGAGAAACACGATGTGTACCACAAGGGGACCTAATTTTGAGCGAGAAGAGTTTGTAATGTTTCATCGTACATATGTGTATATATATGTATAGGTAAAAAGGGAATTAATTTGGGAATGACTAGATGGAGTAGAATAAGGGGTGGATAATGTCCTAGTTCAGCAGGAGGGACCAGCTAACCCTGTGTGAGGGTGATCAAAGCTGTGTATTCTACCCCCTCTATTCATTCCCCAAGGTCAATGGGCCATTAGCAGCAGCTGCCCAGGGAGCCATTATCACTTCACACCCAGCCTGAGGGGGGCGGAGCTGCTAATGGGCCATCAACAGTTCAACACCCCCTGGCTCCCAGAGTTAATCACCCATTGTGTGAGTCCCCGCCCGGGGGCAGGGACTGAGAGCTCCCTGAGGGTACATAAGGGGTGGGTAAGAAGACCTCGGGAACTTCTTGTCGGATCCAGAGCAGCAGCAGGACCTCGACAGCAGGAGATCACCGCTCTCGTCCAGACCACAGCCCTTGCCTGCACCAACAGGTTTTTCTTTTCCTTTTGCTCTGGACTTGGGGGAGCCACAGGGGTCTCAGCACAAGGGCAAACAAACCCCCTTGGGTTTGTGCCCCAGGACACTGGGTTATACTGCTGGGGTATTGTGAGTTGAAAGCAATTTCCCTTGTGTGTCAGTGTTGTTATTGTAATATTATTATTAAATTTTAGCTCTGACTTATAATCTCTCTCGTGGTGAGTTCATTTCCCCTGCTGGTTCACCTTCAAACCAGCACACCAAGCCACTCCCACACTGGCTCTTACCCTTTGAGATGGTGTCAGAATATGGTATGGAATACTATTGCCTAGAAGAAGTCAGCTGTCAGCTAGCCCAGCCCAGTTCAAGTCAGCTGATAGTCCCAGGCCTAGTCTGAAATCTAAAGCCTAAATTTAGGCCTACCCATAACAATTGTGAACTCTTGGTTTTCTCTTCTCCTTATTGATACTACTGCATCTTGTGCAGGCAACAAGTGTGGCAGGTCTTGTTTGACAAAATCCTCATTCGTTGAGGGCAAACAGAGTATAAATGGTAGAATCCAGGCAACTTCTGTGGAAACAGGCTGGTAAATGTTTCCATAGGATTTCATATGTTTTCATCATACATAATTAAAGACAGGCACAAGAAAATACAGGTATTTGATTTTGCTCAGAAGAGATATGGGTATTAGCTTTCAAAATGCCTCTGAGAAATGATAACTCTATGAATGTGGTAAACTATAAGGTATTTGAGGAATTGAGGTAGATTTTGAGAACAATGGCACATGCTTTTACATTAAGTAAGAATATAGCCTCTGTATAATTAAAAATAATCACTTAACTGCCATTTTTCTTTTCCTGTCTACAAAAGTTATTGTTTGTATAGAAGTAAAGAAAAAAAGGAGTTGCTGGAGCTGTGTACAATATTGCAAAACAAAAAGACAGTTGGAGAGGGTATATTTGATATTGAGTAAAATGTAGAGTGATTCAGAACACTAAATAGTCTCAGCTTTCGTCATGTGAAAAAGGCACTGTTAATATGATGTCTTTGTATGTACTGGTGAGAGTGGGGGAAGGAGGCACATACCTTTGTCCTGAAGAAGAATTTTTGAGTTCTTAGCTGCACTCTGAGTTTCTTGCAGGAACTCCTGACAATAATTACTCAGAGGCCCCCGTGTTTGCACATATGGTTCTACAGTTCATAAGACATTTCCCACCATCAGCAACGATCTTACATATGTTTCAGCAATGTACAGGAAAATTTGGTCAGAGTGTGTTGGATAGGACCTCTACACCCAATAGCAGAGGTTTTTTGCATGGAGAGCTGCTGCATTTAGAGCCATAAAGGTGACAACACCGTCTCCCACTCTTCCACACGGTGCTGCAGGGCAGCACTCAAGCTGGTGTCATTCTGCTGAAATGTGTCCTTCACTATCTTCCAGCTTTTGGAAGCACCAAATATCTTGGGAAAATTTTGCTTGTGTTTCTTTGTTCTCACTACTTTTATCTGCTAAGGAGACAAGATGGGGAAGAAACACCATGAGCTACAGGTAAGGGACATACAGCCTCATTGTCCTTTATATGTAATTAATGTTTGAGGGCTGACAGTGTGTTTAGAGAACAATGTTTTAAGGATGCAGTCACCATTCTAACTGAATAGCTTTATTTCCTCCTGCTGAACAACTGCATAAAGACATTTTGTAAGGCCTGAAAGGTATGAATACGCATCTGCTTTTCTCTAGAATATTTTTCTCAATGAGGTGTCTGCCAGTCACTCTGAAGAGCCTGGTATGGTAAGTGAATGACATGCCTTACATTGCTTATCCTCATAATGGATGCTGCACTCACAGGACATGAACATCCAACAGGAAGTTCAGTGAGCACTAGAAGTTGGACCCAGGTCTGGCAGAATGCCAAAAGGATGTGTGCCATTGGCTCTTTAAATGATCTGGCATAGTTATGCAGACTTTTGGACAACCACCAAGTCTGATGACCTTGCAATATTATCCTACAGTGATGGGCCTACACATGATTCTAATGGGCCTACACATGTTTCTGAAGTGTGACATCTAGCAATTGATTTTCAGGACAGCATTTTGTTATCACCAATGCCAAGGTGCTCATCAGTGAATTAAGAGTATACTTACTCTGCTGAACTAAGAACCTTAGCCATCCCTCATCAAGTTTCAGGCTCAGCCATGCTAAATATTAAAGTCCATGATCTTTGCTTTCTTTTGAAAGCTCCTTTACTACAACAGCTTGAAACTGTACTTGTGCTCTCCTGGTAGTATGCAAGGATGCCAGGAATAGTCGTTGAGGCAGTGATTTTGCTTTGGCTGTTCCAACCTGTACGTGGAGCTTCTTTCCACAGACAGGGAAACTCAATTCCTGGAGACTAAAGGCATCACACAGGTGAAAACCGAGAGGCAAGTACTGGTCTTAATTCAGTCAAAGAGCAATGGCTTCCCTCGTTAGGCTGGCAGCATGCTTTTCTACTGCCAGTATGTACCAGCTGCTGGGTGTACAGCACCCAGTTCTAGTAGCTAAGCAGATTTAGAAGGCAGGATGGGATCCACCACAACTCACCTTTCTTCTGTGTACAATTTCATTAGCAGGATTGGGATTGTTCATTGTTGATACTAATTTCAAGTTTAGGAATATTTATCTGAGTGTTATTAGTGAACGGCCACAACAGAGGGCCAAATTATGATGGACTTCAATAATGATGCTTTCTAAAGAATGAACTATAAACTATATTTTTAGAAGGACTCTACCTAGCTGTTAAGTGAATAATCCACCCCAGAAGAATCCTCCCCTCTCCTTCTCTTCTTATTCCCAGCCCCATGTTCCTCAGCAGCCACCTTCCTCTCTTCCGCTTCCTCCTGCTTTTCTGGAAAGCAGTGTAATTCTCACAAAGTCATGTGGTGAAAGCAGGCGAAAACTTTGCACTGCCCATTGTGTTCCCTGCCTTTCCCTGATCAGTGACAGTGTGTGAGGTTAAACTAAGAAAATGTGTGAAGAACTTTTGTGGAATAAAAACCCTATAATCCAGTGAGGTTATAGAGAGGTATGTTTATTCTGAGCCCAGGACGCATGGGGGATAACTTCTCCAAAACCATCCACGCCTAGTTGAGTTAACAATGGGTTTGTATGCAAGTAAGTTATACATATTTATTTTTCTTTCATGCATAAACATTATTTTCTTAGAGAAGGCAGGGTTATTATAATGAGTCTCAAGAAGTGATTTCCATTTTCTCTGCCTCAAAGCCACTCCTTCTTGCACCTGTGCTGTTCCTCCTGGTAATTCAAGGTGTTGGTCTTTGAGGGTTTTTGGGGATGAAGTAAAGCATCTTCCTCTTGTGAACTTTTTACCTTTTGCTAAGAACTGGTTCAAACCAGTCTTGTTTGCAACTTTTGCTGGTCTAATTGGACTTATCTTGTTCTTTTGACATGTTTTCTGATTTATCATGGGGTATCCAGCTGTTTTAATTGGTTTGGGCCCCTTGGTATTGCACCTTCAAGGACAGTAAGTGGGTTTTGCTACATGTTAAGCAAATTCCATGATAAGTATAAAAGCATAAGTACAATAAGAAACTAAGTATTATCATTAGTCCTAGGTAAAAAAACATAAACAAAATAGGCATAAACAAAATAAGCATCATAAGCCCTAAGTCAAATAAACATAGGCTCCCCCTTCCCCTCCCTCCCATCAGAACTGGATGTGAACAAGCATCCCTGAATTTGTGTGGTTTGTTCCACTGAGGAATCCACATGTGAGTTCCTGGTGGAGCCATATAGTTTGTCTGTATTTGATGGTTGTCTTTTCTGTTTGTGCTGGCTGCACTGCATTCCTTGAAGCACAGCTTCTTGTGTTGCAATAAGAACAGTAGCTCTGCTTGGCGTGGTAGTGGGGTGGCTAGGACACAGACTGCCAGTCTCAGAAGATAAGCTAAAGGTGAGAAAAGCTCTCTGTCACACAATGGTCTGCACTATCCTGATACAATGAGGACTGGGAAGCAAACATTTTGCCTATTTCTGGGTAAAATTTATGTTTCCTACTGTGTCTCTCTGCCTATCTCTTAGTTTGCACACATAAGTATAGGAGGGAGTGCAATGGAAGAGAAGGGATCCCTGCCTCCCAAGGACAGAATGTGCTTTCTAGGCATTAGCAGCCTTTGGAGACTTATTTACTTGCTCTAGGGCATGAGTGAAGATCAAGGATGAAAATTTCATCAATTTAGCAGATTATAGCATGGTTGTATGATTTGGAAAGCATCCAGATTTGTTGTGAAAGATGGAAAGTTTCTTCCCATTTTTATTGCTCTTATCCTACTGCCAGGTGTTTTGGTCAACTGACAGGAGAAAGAGGCATGGGAGCATCAGTGTTGCAGCAGTAGCTACAAAAGCTCAGAGCAATGCCAGAAGAATCTGGCACTTTTCTTAATGCTGTGTTTGGTATATCTAACATGCTGTGTGTTGTAGTTTGGAATTATTATGCAAATTCTCTCTCCTGCCACTATCTGTCCGTGCCATTAGTTAACAAAAAGAAGTAGTCAACTGCTACCGTCTTCTTGATCGGTTGGGTGGAGGTCAGGCTGTCTCTTTTGTTTTCAGGGACCTTTCCATTTTTTTAGCTGGGCTGAACGCAGGAGAGGGGTGTTGGGTATGTGTGCGCTGGGGTAGAGGAGAAGCCATTTTCTGGCTGCTCCTGGCTGCTCCTCGTTGCTGCTGGCGGCTGCTGCTGCTTCTTGGTGAGCCGCTTTTCTCCTTGCCATGGCTGTTCCGGTTTCTGCATTTGGGGTCCCGGTCTCTGCTCCAGTCTCACCACTACTTGCAGTATCACGGCCTGGGCGCCCCGGCTGGGGCAGCCACCTGGGAGAGAGAACTTGCAGCTGTTTTACAGGACACACAATCGTTCTCCACTTCCAGTTTTCCTTCTTCATTTGGTACAAGAAACACAGAGGGAGAGACAGAATTCATCTGGGAGCTCACCCTGCAGCCAGCCGGGCTGTGACACTGATACTGCCCATAAGTATAACTTTCCTCCAGGAGGAAACCTGCTGGTTTTGAGGGGTTTGTTGTTTTTTTTCTTGTCGAGTTGGGGAAGCAGTTTGCTCTGGTCTGTTTACAGTTATATCTATATGTACATATATATATATATATATATATATAGCAGTTAAAAACAGTTATCCTTCTATGATAGATGAAATTTATTAATTTGCTAAACTCAATTTGAAATTGTATTCGATGATTTTTATTTGAATGTATAAGTGTATATATATGTTTAAAAATCTGTTGAAACCCAGCGCGGGACAGTTTTTTTTTGCAGGAGCCACAAAGATAAGAAACCATGAGTAAAGAGACAAAAGAATCGAAACCACAACCTTCCAGACCCCCACCGCAGGGGGTTGGGAGAAGCCTACCTCTGGCTCGGCTGCATTCCCGTAAACCCCCTCCTCCCTTCCCCCCACTTCAGTCCATCCTGGTTTCAGTACTTCTCAGCCCGGCGTCTACCCCTTCTCCCCCCCAGTTTTTTTTCCCTTATCAAGCCTCCCCCACCCTCGGACGCGAGTTTTGCTATAGTGACCTTACCCCCCATCCCAAGCCAGCGCCCGGACAACACCCCCCCGACCCTGTGCTCTGTCTCAATCCCGCGGGTCCCCCCCAAAATTTGGCAAAGCCCTTCTCCAAACCTAGGCTGCCCCCCCGTCTCCCCAAACGAACCCCGCACTGGATCTGTGCAGCCCCACGCTGGCTAAAACACCCTCCACACCCCATAACCCCGCTCCCACCACAGTGCCAAAGTTTTGTCTCCAGCCGCTCCTCTGGGAATCAAATCCCGTAACCCCAGCCCGGTTTTGCTAGCCTGCTGGTCCCCCGTTCCCCCCCTCCTTTTTTTTTTCTCTCCCCCAGCCCCGTCCCAGTTTCTTCACCCAGCTGGCACTGCCGCCGGTGCTGACCCCAGCCCCAAGGCTGCTCGTGCCAGCCACCGGCTTTTGCCTGCCCGGCTCTGCCCATGGCTGCCAAACCATGCAGCACCAAAGCTCCCTCCCGGTCCCCGTCCCCCTTCCCACCTCTGTCCATCCCGGGACCCCCCCTGCCCTTCTCCCTTGCAACAGACGCTGCATCCACTCTCCCCATCCTGAGTTATCCACACTCCAGTACACTGGTTTTTTTAATAAATAAAATTTCGATCTCCTGCCAAGCCCACCACTGGTTCAGCATATGAGACAGGTCAGCCACCGCCTGGAGTGACCACCGTATCTGTGGCTGCCACCACCCACGTCGCTCCCGGAACCACTTCAGCCCCGCGGCCGCATCAGGGTGAACCACCACCGCAGTGCTGTTACCAGACCCCTACGTGGAGTAGCCCCATCATCTTAGAAATGCTATTACCGCCATCTTCAGCCAGCCGCATGGAAAGTCACGGGACCAGCCCAGCGGTCGCTGAACGGCAACTACTACACAATACCTCAAGCTTACACAACGCAGAATGTTGCGCCACAGAACTGGGCATGCGCAGAAGGGACACAGTTTGCGTAACTCTTATGAAATACAGGAACTGGGCATGCGCAGAAGGGACACAGTTTGGGCAACTCTTGCAAAAGACATGAACTGCGTCTGCGCAAGGGGGCGTGGCCTACGCCAAAAAAGTTAATATAAACAAGGTTTTGGCCCAGGTCCAGCACGAACATTTTGGGAGCTGGTCTTCTAGGTCATCCAGTGTTCTGCCACTGTATTGCTCCTCTCTTGCCTTCACAAAGAGCTAAAATCACTGAGGCTGGGGCTAACTGAGCTGGACACTGATATCACTTATTAAAGTCAATTTCTGTTTGTTTGTTTTTTTTTTTTTTAATAAATAATGTTACTTATTTTTCCTTATTAAATAAAATAAATACTAATATTCTAGCCAACGCCTAGCTGCCTATAACACTTCTTGTATCCATTGTCTGATTAAAGTTCCTTTTCTTAAATTTGATAAAGAGTGGCGTGATTATTGTGGAGGAAACCCCCCTCCTCCGCTTGTGGGTAAACATTTTGGTTTTCCCCCTCAAACCAAGACACTGTGTCACAGACACCTTTAGTTTCCAAGGAAGCTGGTCTACTAATGCCAGGTCCCCGTGGGCTTGTCTTCTGGCAGCTAGTTTACCACTCTGTGACTCTTGGGTGTAACAGGGAGTGCTGTTTTCTGAAGAAAACAGACCATGGGCAAATTGTGACTTGTCTTTTGCCAAGTATCCCTGTTTGCTCCTTAGTTTTGTCAGCTGGCTTTAGAGCTGGTTGGCATTTTAGGGGTGATCTCTTTTGGGCTGATGAAGTGAATGCTTTTAGAATGCCTAAATATTTGCATAAGGTCAGAGGTGCTCAGACAGCAGGTTCCCTTCTGTTTGTAAGGTTCTCACTGTTTTTCTGAGCCTGCCTTTTTCATTCCTTACGACCTCTTCTAGAAGTCTTCAGTTTGCAGAAGAATTAGTTTAAAGAGAAAAATAGCCATTGAAAGCTCCTCACCTTCATCCCCAGTGTGAAATTAGAGCTGTTGTGGTGCCGTAGATAATTTTTCTGTGGATTCTGTTGCCTGAAACTGCTTGAGAATGAAAAAAACAGCATTCTTCCTCTTAAACTATTTTCACATCACAGTCATCACACCTCCAAAGCACTGTAAAGCTTCACAGAGTTCTGTGTTTAGCAATAGACAGTACAAGCCTGTTAATGTTAGATGCTGCTGTTCAGACATAACGTGAGAAAGCATCATCCTTCTTTCTCTGTGAGGTTCTTTAGTCAACAACCACTGTTTGTACTTTGTTTCCTCCTCTATAACCAGCACAAATGTGGATGTGCCATGCAGGATGAGGCCGTGAAGGTTAAGTGGCTTGTGTCTGCAATGCACTTCATAAGACTCAATAGCATTCCAGCTCATTTGGGCAAGATAAATATAGAGTTGCATTTGCAATGGGAGTTTTAACCTCTGAAGTGTGATTTTCAAGGAGATCTGTCTTCAGATGATCTTTAAGATGTTTTGTGTTTCCAGTTTTCTTGTAAAGTGTCTGCACTTTAAGATAAAAGTCATGTCATCAACTAACCAGGAAAACTGCTTCAATGCCTCCTTTGAGGAGTTTGTGCTTGCTTTTGTATGTTGGGTTTTTTTTGTCCTGAATGATATGATGGTGCATTATCACGCTACTTTTTAAGAATGGCTACAGTGCTGCTGGAGGTGAAGGAAAGGTCTGTCCTTTTAACTCTTTTTCTCAGAAAGGCATTGTTACCTTTCCTTTAACTTAGGGCAGATGTAGTCCGTAACACTGAAAACGACTGAAGAAATAATACAGACATAAGTATTTGTGCCATGTTTCTTTTGGAAAGAGTGCTGAAATTTGTCATTAGACTATATCTGAATAGCAGAAATTTTTACTAGTTGCCAAGAAGAATATTTAAGTATGCTTCTGTGAAAATATTTTTTTTTTTAAACAAATATCCAGTGTAAGAAGAATCTGTGAAAGCTCTCTCATGTTTCCTTAAATGTTCCCTGCATGCTTGAAAAAATGTTATGGCCATGGAAAGTTGTGTGCAAGATATTGTATGTTGCTGTATGTGGACATCTGAGAACTGTTTCCTCTCTGTTTTTTTTTTCCTTTTTCTTTATGTAAACTAAGCTAGTATAATGTCATGTAAAAATGCCTATGGAAGACTATATTAGGGCATGTGGTTTGTAAGCATATCCTGTTAATTGCTCTTCAGCCTTAAATCAAAGGCAAGCCATGTGAAAACTGATCATTCACACTGAAATACACAGACCCTAACAAGCACAAGGTAACAGACATTACTGAAGTTCAGAGAGCAGTTTGCTCACTAGTTGGTGGGCAGGAACTACTAAGAGCCTTGAAGAATGTTAACCAGGAGATATAGGAAGGGAAGAAATGAGATTACCATGAGTCTCAATGGAAAGAGAAAACTTGCTATGGGTTGTTACAGAGTGATGTAGGGTTATGTAAGGTATTTTTCAAAGTTATAGTGGGAATGTATGTTATCAAGGAATGTTCAAGTGAAGGACCAAAGACAGGAAGAAGGGATTACTGTGGATGTTGGTGTAACAAGTGTGGGGAATGGATGGGGAGGGAAGGGTAAAAGAATCCTGTCAGAGTGTAAAATGCATTGTTGGCCACAGTCCTTGTGTGTCTGAGTCCTGCACCTGGTCCCTGCAGACAGACCTGCCTTGGTACTAAACAGCCTCTTCCTGTTTTCTTTCACCATCTCCCTCTCTTGTCAGTGTGTGTTTGTGGAGATCTAAGTGCCAGAAAACAGATAAGGGACTTCAGGTCTCAGGGGACCCATATTTGCAGTGTCATCAGCTGTGAGGGAACAGAATGTGTGTTCTCTTTCCTAGAGGACTTCTGTTGCCTGTGTGTGCCTGTGCACATCAATGCTGTGTGCACAAGCAATCTGGTAATGGACTACAGGCTGAATGTGCCCATGAGCAGGAAACCTGCACTAGGAGAGATGAATATTAGAGATGATGAAGGAGTAACTATACAGGGTTCATGTGGGACCACAATCTGTTCTTAAACAGTCATACAGAACAATGTGAATCAACATGGGATAAATGTGTGTAATATGAGGTGAAATGTTAGCCTTATGAAATAATATAATACCAAACCAGATTGTGTCACTAACAGCCTTTGGTTTCCAGTACCTGAACAGCCTCTGTCATGTCTCATGCAACTGAAAGATGTGGATTCTGTTCACTGACCAGAAGAGAATGGGATTGATGTCTTTACATCTTCTGTCTACTTGTCTTGGAGGTGAAATGAAATTACTCTGGGGGTCCATTTGCAGATACACTCTATGGGAGCTCACAGGTTAATATTTTCAGAGAGTAGTATTCCTCTGGAGTCAATACCAGAGCCAATGTTTTCATCAATGATATGGATGATGGGAAAAAGTGCAATTTATATTCTTTGTGGGTGATGAAATGGGGATGACAGCACATCATGATACACTGGAGGGCAGGGTTCCCATTTAAAGAACTTCATAATCTGGAGAAATGAGCTGACCAGGCCTCAAGAAATTCAGAAAATAGTAGTGTGAAATCCTGCCCGTGTGGCAGAATAACCACAAGCAAGAACTTAGGGTGGGTGCCAACTAAGTAGAGAGGTTATTTTCAAAAAAGGAATCCAGTGCTGGGCAGCAAGCTGAGCATGTGTATTCTCTTCTAGCATTTAGGGATAACCATGTATTACGTTGCATTACAAAAGGTGTAGTCAGCATATAGAGGAAAATATTGATTCCACTCTGTTCAGCAGATTTGAGGCGTCATCTGGAATATATATGTAAAATCTTGGTGCTCCAGTGCAACTGAAATATTGAGAAACTGGAGTCCAGTAGAAGATAGGGATTAGGTTAAGGACGTTAACAGAGAACATAGTATCTACAGTGAGAAGATGGATTTGTTTAGCCCAGAAGTGAAAATGCTAAGAAGGAGTCTAATTTTGGGGGTATTTTTGATAGTCATCTGAACATGAGCCAGCACCGTGCCCAGATGTCCACGAAGAAAGAGTGTGGCCAACAGGACCCAGGGAATGATCATCCCTCCAGTGATTGGCATTTGGCAAGGCCACACCTTGAGACCAGTTCTGGGCCCCTCACTACATTGAGGTGCTGGAGCAAGTCCAGACAAGGGCAACAGAGCTGGTGAAGGGTCGGGGCAATAGTCTGATGGGGAGCAGCTGGGGGAGCTGGGGGTGTTCAGCCTTGAGAAAAGGAGACTGAGGGTTGACCTAATTGTTCTCTACAATGACCTGAGAGAAGGTTTTAGACAGGTGGGAGGTGTGTCTCTTCTCCCAGGTATCAAGTGATAGGATGAGAAGAAATTACCTGAAGTTGCACAAGGGGAGATTTAGATTGGATTTAGGGAAAATATTTTCGCAGAAAGGGTTGTCAAGCATAGAAACAGGCTGCCTAGGGAAGGTGTAGCGCCACCATCCCTTGAGGTATTTAAAAGATGTTTAGATATGGCACTTGGGGATGTGGTTTAATGTAGTCTTGACAGTATTGGATTGACAGTAGGACTTGATGATGTTTTCCAAAATAAATGATTCTTTGATTCTTATTCCTGTCTTAAGCCACTCTTTGGAAGGTTACAAGGAAGAAAGAGACAGACTGCTAAGACATGCAGATTGAAGGGATGAGGAACAATGAGAACAAGTTGCAGCCAGGGAAAATTCTGGCTGAACAGTGAAAAAAAAAGTTCTTCACCTGCAATCAGTATTACTGTGGGCAGGAACCAGAAGCATGGGCAAAATCAAATCACAGAGATTTTCAAAATTAGGGTATTGCACTGAAGACCTCCAGAGGTTTCTTCCAACATAGATTGCTCTGTGATTTTTCTAAGTATTCAATAGGTAGCATTTCTTAATTTCTGGCATGCTCCCACAAACATTGCACTGAGAATGTATGGTTTCTCCTGAGTGCTCAGAGATAGTTAGCGATCTTCCACACAGTCCATGTGCCTTCTCATGGCACTCCTGCTATGCACATAAGAAGGTGCTGGATAAGACTTCTGGGCAGCATCAGTAGGCTTGCAGAGTGACAAGGATTGGGATGGATTGTGCTTAGAAAAATGCTGTCTGTAGGTCATCCTTTTAAAATGAATGAAACCAAATCTGAAGAGGTTATTTACGTCTTGAAACAGCCCTCAGATAGAGGTTGATTTGACAAGATGTTTTACTAGTGATCCAACTATGTCTGAAATGTATTTTAACAAAATATTACTACATTTCAAATAAAATTAGAAACATTGTCACTGATTCATTTCTGAAGGTAAGTCTACATGGTATACTGGAAGTAGATATGGGGTCAGCCATTCCATGCCCTGAGCCAAAATCAGTGTAGAAGCTGCATTGCTGTGGCTAGATAAAAATCTGCCTAGGGAAGAGTCTCCACATAGGCACAGGACATTAACTTAGCCCCAGCAGTTTCAGACTTCCAGTCAGCACAAAAGCTGCAAATTGGCCTATTTCTGCAAGACTTGATGAAGGTATAACTCATCTCTTATTCCCAATGCAGGCACAACAATAACTTGCTGGCAGTATCTGCATGTACACTTGTTCCCCTTATGCAGAAATTTAGTCTCTAAAATTGAGGGATGTGAACAAGTTTATAAACCAACTATTTCTTTGAGATTTTTGTCATCTTCAATATTTATAAATATTTACTGAAAGTGACATATTGCTACAGGAAAATGACTCGGGCCTTCTCAGAAAGGAAGGGTGATGAAAGAAGACTAGGTAAGCAGTTTTTTAGGAAATTTTCTTTTATTTTATTGTTTGTAAGGGATGCCATTCTTTTATTTAGGTTTTATTGTTTGTGGTTATTTGCCATGCTCCTGAACTACTTTTTGAATTATAAATTGCTGATTGCAAGTATTTGGTATTAAAGATTAGATTAGATGTATACTGGTTAATTTGGAGTGTTCACATGTGGGACACCACATGTTCCTGTTCCTGTTTATTTTCTAAATTGGAAATGGAGAACAAACACTTGCCATTCACACTGAAGTCTCTGTGTATGTTCTTCAATTTTCACATATGTCTGCCTGACTTCTTTTATGCTGCTGCCAAAAAATTGTTTGTTTAGAATATGCAAAGCAAGCAAGTATGCTGAATACAACTTAATTTGTATTGAAGTTACTTATTTGCTGCAGCATTGGCAATGCTGGTGTCCTGGTAAATGGAAATGGAGTTTTGATATTAAACATTATATGCTGTGCTATCACATGCTATGCAAGCTTTGGATGATTCAGCAAAAGGTCCTTCAGGCTGCTGAGAATCACTGAAAAATGTAGCAAAGAGAATAAGTTTTATGCTGAAAATTTTAAGAGGCAAAATTTCTGAACTTATAGGTTTTGAAATAAGCTTGCAGGAAAACTTTCTCCCACATTATTTTATAACACCACTGTAATTTGATTTTATAAGACTAGGGGTCAAATGATGACTTTACTATTAAGCAATGGGAGCTTGGGTTAAGAGAGGATTCAGTTGCTAAGACAACCATCTCACAACAGGGCAGGACTGGAGAAAAAAATGAGCTATTGTTAAATGATGTAATGAAATTAATGATCTTGAGAAAACATGTTTTGTTTTGATGTTTTAAGCTCTATGAGAACAGGCTATGATATGGCAGTAAGATCAGCCAGCACATTTCTGTATGAGCACTTATTTTAATTTGTAACCTTTTTTTTCTGATGGAAGAACAATGAGGACCTATGCTTTTTTTTCATCCTCAGACTGTCTGTTTTGACATGTTGCTTGGTTCTGGAACAGACATTTGAACTTCCTCTGAAGTAAGATGTGGAAGGTAAGGAAGACAAAAGCATGTTTACCTTTAAAAAATTCTTGAACTACATAATTTTTTCTTGTGTTTGTTTCCCTAACTTGGGTAAGGAATTTGTTGTTCAAGAACAGATTCATATTTTGGTACAAATATCCACTGTTATGTCAATTTTCTTCCTGATATGCATCAAATTGTTCTTAATGAACTTGAAAAGTGGACTGAATCACAGAGATGGAATTCAGTGCTGCAAAAGAAATCAAATGCACAACTACAACAGGAGACTAAGAGGTCACACAGAAACACTGGAAAAAGACGAAGATGTTATCAGTTCCTGGGATCAGGTTCTTTAGAAGATATTGTTGTGGAAAAGCCAGCTTTTGTTCTTGAATTTATTGATAGCATAATCTGTGAGACAGAAAAGACTGTTCTTCTGAATTTAAGGTTGGCAAGGCTGTATTACACTAACTTTTGAAGTTGTATAACAGACTTTAAGAAGATACAGACAGATTGAAGAGAGACAAGAGGAGAATGTTGAAAGACCTAGAAAACACGAGTTCTTAAGGTTTAAGTTTGATCTAGGAAAAGGAGTGATTGAGGAGGACTTGATAAATCTTCTGAAGTATAGAAAGGACTGAAGAGGATGGTCATCAATTGTCTTTTGCAGCCAAGCAAAGCAAACCAAAAAGTAATTGGTTGAATTTGTAGGGACAGAAATAGTGGTTAGGTGTTGAAAGCCTCTTCATATTTTTGCCATTGCTACACACTGAAATTGAAGCAGTCATTTCACAGGACTCTTTAGGAAATGCTGGGCCCTGACTTACTGAATACCCTGTGTGAGCAAACTGTAGGAATGTTTGTCAGGAGTGATGTAAATATTGTTTGTTCTGCCACAGGACTTGGTCTTCTATGGCTATGTTACTATGTGTATTACTTAAACACACCACAGCCTTACCAAGGTAATTTGCCCTTTGTATTCTTCCAAACACAAATGTCATGAATTTAGGAAAATTAAAATTGCTAGCAGCAAGTGTAGTTGCACATTCAAATTGTTTTCTCATTTGATATTAACCCATAACAGAAGAACAAAAGAAGTCAAGATATGTGTAGAGAGCAGCTGAGAAGAGGACAGTCATTTGTGGGTCAGGAAAAGGAGTGTGTCCTAGTTCAGCAGGAGGGACCAGCTAACCCTGTGTGGTGGTGATCAAACCTGTGTATTCCACCCCCTCTATTCATTCCCCAAGGACAATGGGCCATTAGCAGCAGCTGCCCAGGGAGCCATTATCACTTTCACACCCAGCCTGAGGGGGGCGGAGCTGCTAATGGGCCATCAACAGCTCAACACCCCCTGGCTCCCAGAGTTAATCACCCATTGTGTGAGTCCCCGCCCAGGGGGAGGGACTGAGAGCTCCCTGAGGGTACATAAGGGGTGGGTAAGAAGACCTCGGGAAACCTCTCGTCGGATCCAGAGCAGCAGCAGGACCTTGACAGGAGGAGATCACCGCTCTCGCCCAGACCACAGCCCTCGCCTGCACCAACAGGTTTTTCTTTTCCTTTTGCTCTGGACTTGGGGGAACCACAGGGGTCTCAGCACAAGGGCAAACAAACCCCCTTGGGTTTGTGCCCCAGGACACTGGGTTATACTGCTGGGGTTTTATGAGTTGAAAGCAATCTCCCTTGTGTGTCAGTGTTGTTATTGTAATATTATTATTAAATTTTAGGTCTGACTTATAATCTCTCTCGTGGTGAGTTCATTTCCCCTGCTGGTTCACCTTTAAACCAGCACAGAGTGAAAGACAAAATTGCAGCCTGGTTAAGCTTTTTGATACCTCCCAGCGTGTCAGAACTAACAGACAGCTTGATCACACAATTTGGCTGAGTCTGTGGACAGCAAAATATAGGTGCAAATGAGACCTGAAGAGTAGAAATAGAGGAGTTTATAAGTGATTCTGATCACCTGTCCTTGTTCCCCTAAGTAAGGTGTATTTTTCTTGTGCTGAGAACTTGACTTGTTCAAATTAGCCCTGCTTGCAACACAAGGCAGTACTTTAATTAAGTTTAATTTTATTTTATTTTATTTTATTTGCTTTAATGCCTCTTATCTCTAATCTTCATCATCATCTTATCTGGTGAAATTAGCTGAAACAATAGCTTGGGTTTTTTGGATTTATTTTTGTTTACTACCTTAATTGTTTCTTCTGAGACATGTTTTTCTTCTTCCTGTGTGGACTATTAAATTCCAATCTTTCATATCAGTCTCTCTCATAAAATTCCTTGCTCGTTTCTAATGTCAACTACTGTAGGATCCACCTACCAAAGCCTACCCAATTGTTAGTCATCTCCCCATCCCACCATCTGCAGGCCATGCCCTTCATGACGTCAAATCTCTGCTCATCATATTTCAGTTAACTCATATCTTCCTTTCAAGGCATGGTGTACGTGGAAACTGTGCTTAGTCTTCCTCCTTCCTGCACACCTCTCCTAATTAATGACATTCTTCTTAACTGAAGACTTCAAGGCTACAAGCAAAAAGGTTGGTTGGATAATGAGAGAGATCCTCTAGCAACCTAGTGTGTATAGCTTTCATCCTTCGTTTCTGAGATCCAGGTGTACCTGTATGGTGATGGCTGAACAATCCTCCTGTTTACAGAAACACAGAATTGTACAATGTCCTGAGTTGGAAAGAACTCACAAGGATTGTCAAAGTCCAGCTCCTGACCCTGCAAAGGAAAGCCTCAAGAGTCACACCATGTGCCTGAGAGCATTGTACAAACACTACTTGAACTCTGGCAGGCTTGATGCCCACTTCCCCCAGGAGCCTGTTAACCACCCTTTGGGTGATAAACCTTTTCCTAATATCTTGCCCAAACCTCCCCTGACACAACTTCATGCCATTCCTTCAGATCCTGTTACTATAGAAAGCTGTAGACTACAATGAGGTCTCCCCTTAGTCTTCTCTTTTCCAGGCTCAGTGTACCAAGTGACATGAGGTACTCCTCATATGACTTACTTTCTACACCCTTCAATGTCTTTGTGGCCCTTCTTTGGACACTTTCTAATGGCTTAATGTCTTTCTCATACAGTGGTCCCCAAAACTGCACACAATATTCAAGGTGAGGCTGCCCCAGTGCAGAGCAGAGAAGGACAATCCCCTCCTTCAACCGACTGATGATGCTTAGCCTGATGTCCCCAGGACATGGTTTGTTCTCCTGGCTGCCAGGGCACACTGCTGACTCTTGTTCAATTTGCCATCAACCAGGACTCTCAGGTCCCTTTCCACAGGACCTTTCTCCAGCAGCTTTTGAAATAATTGGTTTTGAAATTTATTAATTGCTGCCTGCTATTCTCATACAAGCTAATGACCATTTCAAGGCATTACCTCATTAACTCATCCCAGGTCACAGAATGATAGACTCATAGAATCATTTAGATCAGAAAAAACCTCTCAGATTGAGTCCAACCATTAACACACTGCTGACAAATCCTCATTAAACCATGTCCCTGAGTGCCACATCTACCTGTCTTTTAAGTACCTCCAGGGATAGTGACTCAACCACTTCCCTGAACAGCCTGTTCCAACATGACAACCTTTCAGAGAAGCACATGCTTGAAGTAAACAGAGAGGTCCAACAGTTTCTGGATCTTGAGATTTTTGGTTATGTTGGACTCCGTACTTTACAAACTTAAGTGGAAACTGAATTTGTTGGGAGATGTAGTGTTGGCTACAAGTGCTAATGGGGAGGAAACTGATCGTGTGTAGCATTTCAGGGGCAGACATGACATAAACTGGACAAGGGAAAACATGACTTACCGCTTGAAAACTGGAGCAGACAAATAGTCCAGGATGGGCTGTAGATTTTTGATTAAGGGGAAGACTGTGCCAGTGTATTGGATAACCGGATGGTGAGGTGGATTGAGAGTTGGCTAAATGGCAGATCTCGGAAGTCCATGATCAATGTCACAGTGTCTAGTTGGAGACCTGTCACTAGCAGTGGCCCCCAAGGTTCAATACAGAGCCTGGTTTGTTTAACTTATTCATCAATGATTTAGATGAGGAGACAGATGCTTCCTCAGCAACTTTGCTGATGATAGAAAGCTGGGAGAAGTGGCCAGTCTCCTAGAGGGCTGTGCAGCCCTTCAGATGGACCTTAAGAGATTGGAGGAATCAGCAAAGCAGAACCATTTGAAACTCAACAAAGGCAAGTGAAGGGTCCTGAAACTACAGAGGGATAACCCCGGGCACCAGTACAGCCTGAGAACTGACCTGCTGGAAAGCAGCTCTGTGGAGACAATAACAAACTGTCCATGAACCAGAAGTGTGCCCTTGTGGCCAAAAAGCCCAGTGGAATTGTAGGGTACATTAGGAATAGCATTGCCAGCAGGTCAAAGGGGATAATCCTGTCCCTCTGGTCAGTCATAGTGAGGCCTCATCTGGACTGCTGTGCCCAGTTCTAGTCTCCCAAGGTCAAGAGAATCAAGAAACTACTGGCAAAGGGGTGAGGGGGCAGCAGACATCACAATTCATGTAGTGTGGTGAGAAGAGTGCCAACTAATGGCAGCTGTTTGCTGCACATCTGGATGCCTATGGCATTAGTCAGAGGGGAATAGGGGCAGCCAGCAGGAAAGTCAGATCGACCAACTCTTACCATCTACTTAATCAAACCACTAACAGTGAGAGAGAGGATAGCAGTAGTTTTTATCCATTGTATGTGGTGAGTATTATCAGTTTTGCTGGAAAGCAAAGCAGAGGGCTAAACAACTCTCTTCTATCTTCTGTTTGACAGCTTGACCGAAGCCACATGTCCCACTCATGCATGGATGTCTTCCCTGACTTCTTGGAAGCAAAGTCATGCAGGAACATTCCAGGCAGGACTGATGACAAGGACTACATTTCACCTGAATGCCAGCTGCTTGCAGAGTGTCGCTTATGTTCATACAAGGGTGAGACCCCAAGTAACAGAAATGAGAGCAATTTAGCGTATGAAATTTTGGAAGGACATGTGGAGATTCTTCTTTTCTACTGTCTGTGAGAGGGAGGGTGAGCAAAAGAGAGCTTATTTTAAACATGAACTAAGTGGTTTTTAGTGACTTTTTTAAAGAAACGAAAGACACGTTCATTAGTCTTCCTGAGTAGTTTCAAGCGAAGGAAATCCAGTGAGAGACAGCAACTTTTTATTAGGCATAAATTCCTGAAAAGTATCTCTCAATTGTAACCCTGAGACAGAAATAGAGATGAAACATTCTATAGTGTTTTGAGCGGCTTGATAATATTGGCATATTCAATCCTCTTTTTCCAAAACTATGTCAGCCATCAGTGAAAGGACTGTGGTGGGTAAGAAGACTGTTTTGTTCAGGGATGGAGAGTTTTTTGTGAAGTTTCTCCTACAACAAAAATTCCCTTTACATCTCCTTGGAAGAAAATAGAGAAGGAATGAAGATCTCCTACCCATTCCTGGTATTATACCCAAATCAGAAGTAATTTTTGAGACAATTTGTGTGTCTACTAAAAACAACATCTGAAGCAGATGCTGCCCATGGGGAAGCAACATGATGTTTTACAAAAGTTGACTGTGAAACATAGTGATTTACAATCTTAGAAGCGCTCAAACATGGTAAAGACAAAAGTACCAGGAAATAAGTAATGATAGGGATTGTAGAAATGGGAGCATAAGAGGCCTTTCTATATGGAAAGGTTTTAGAAGGATTCAGTGCAAACAATCTGCAGTGCAGCTATATCTGCCGCAGCATGAGGAACACTGAAAAGCAATTGTACTGTTGCATCCCACAAGGGCAACAACTTTTCCAGCATGCTGCAGGGAAAGAAGACTGCATAGGTGAGTGTTTTGCAGTTGCTTGCCTTTGAGGGTGAAGTTTAAAATGCTTTCCAGCTCAGTCTCTGGTAAATGGCAGTAATAGACAGTCTGTGGAGCATAAACTGTGAGCTGCTATTCATGGTAATGGTACCAGCTGCTCTGTGCACACACATAGTTTGTCAAGAACATGAGTGAGGATCTCAGAGGTAGCATCTTGGAAGTGGCACCATGAAGACCATATAATGGATTCTTGTCATGTGAGTTTTTACTCTCATGATGTTTCTAAGCTATGGGAAGAATGTCACCCTTCCTGACTCAGTAAAGGTACATCTGAGTGAGCTTTATTTATTTAATTTTTTTTGACTAAAAGTAGACATTGTGTGTAGCAAGACCAAGAGTTTCCATAAACTTGTGTATGCAGACCATTTACAGGGTAAGTTGCATGTTTTGTGTAGAATGTGCAGGAAAGCAGTGATTGCATGAGAGATACATGGTGTCAGCTGAAGGAGGACCGCATATTGCATCTGTGTGCCTTCCATATCCCTTTTATGTCCTTCATCCTACCTTTGTTTACCAGACTAGTGCCCAATTAAAATCACAGAATCACAGAATCTCCTAAGTTGAAAGGAATCCACAAGGATCATTGAGTCCAAACCTTAGCCCTACACAGGACCATCCCCAAGGGTCACAGCATGTGACAGCTTGAGCTGTCAGGCTTGCTGCTTTGACCAGTTCCCTGGGGAGCCTGTTGCAGCACCCAACTACCCTCCGGGGGAAGAACTTTTTTCTAATATCCAACCTAAACTTCCCCGGCACAACTTTAGGCCATTCTCTCAAGTCCTGTCACTGGTCACCACAGAGAAGAGATCAGCGCCTGTCCCTCCTCTTCCCTTTGTGAGGAAGCTGTAGACCATGATGAGGTTTCCCCTCAGTGTCATCTTCTCCAGACTGAACCAGCCAAGTGACCTCAGCTGCTCCTCATAAGGCTTCCCCTCAAGGCCCTTCACCATCTTTGTTGCCCTCCTTTGGATGTTCTCTAATACTTTAATATCTTTCTTACACTGTGGTGCCAAAAATTGCACACATTATTCAAGGTGAGGCCGCCCCAGTGCAGAGCAGAGCAGGACAATCCCCTCCCTTGGACCTGCTGGTGATGCTGTGCTTGATGCCCCCCAGGACACGGTTGGCCCTCCTGGCTGCCAGGGCACTGCTGACTCATATTCAACTTGCCATCAACCAGGATCCCCGATCCCTTTCCGTGACACTTCTTTTGAGCCTCTCATTCCCCTGTCTGTATGTATATGTGGGGATACCCCTCCCTTCCTATGGGCAGAACCCAGCACTTTCTCTTGTTGAACTATCTTTATGGAAATTTTTATCAAGCTAAGATTTTCTTCTGTAAACTGTTCTGTTCCTTGTGGGATACTTTTCTGTATTTTCAAGCTACACTGAAAGCATTTTGGAGTTTGCCAACGCTGTGCAATGAAGAGGCATTGACATTATCTTGGGTCCAGAAATGTTATGGAGGTATGCTAGTGCAGCCTCTGCTTGAGTATAATTAGTCTAGCCAAAGAAGTAGGATGGATTCACCAAAATGAATTAACCCATGTGAAGCACCAAAGTAAGGTGTCCCATGTACTGCTGTTGTCTCAAGTTTCTCCATATGCTGCTGGATCATGGTGCATAAGCTTACCCTTGCATGGTTTTGCTGAAGACTGGGTCAGGCCAGTACTGCCAAGCATTTTATTGCAACCTGTGCAATTTAGGGGTGTTTTCACAGCTTCATGAGAAAGAATTGCATGGCAAGTGGCCTTACAAATCTGCCCTTATTCAAAATTTGTCACTTTCTGCAGCTGACTGTAAGACAGAGCCAAGTCAGATGGCTGCTGTTCTCCATTTGTATCCTGAAGTGAAGCATCCATTTCTAGCTGTGATGAAGAGATGTCCAAAGGGAAAAAGCCAGCTACTACAAGCTTGGGGAGGGTGAGATGCTGTGGGGAAGCCTAGCATGGAAAAGTGAGAGGGTGCAAGTAGTACTGGTAGGGAGAGGCATGACAGAAAGAGCTGAGCTTGGAAGAAGGGTTGAGTGCATAAGGGCAGGTTATGATGTCCTTGCTGAGAAAGAAAGGACAGAAATATGATATTGTCATGCTCATTAGCTGACTGAGACTCAGAGGGGACTTAGTGAGAAGTTATAAGAAGCTACAACAGCTGTAAGACTGATTTAAGGAACTCATTTGAGGACCAAATTTTTAAGAAAGGGATAGAACTCTGTGGGAAAGAAGGCACAGGGAAACAACAGCAAGGCATGTCCTACTTGAGAGCTGAGCTTCTCTCTGTGGTAGAGGTCCAGGCAAGGCAGCAAGATTTAAGGACATAAGAGGGATACTCATAGCAATGAGAGGAGAAGGGTTAAAGGGGAACAAAATGTCTTTCATTCTGTTTGGGAAATCATAATTAAAAGATTTGAAGCAATCATTTAGAGGTTCAGGTAAATAGAAATTATATGCTTTGAAAGTATAGGAGTAGAAGACTAAAATTACCCACAGACTGTAATTATAACACTTGCCCTCTGATCAGGTGAATGTGTTTCCAACAGGTATAAAAGTGGTAGCTATTGTAAAAATATTGTTCTAGATTACGTGTATAGAACCGTGCAGTTCCCAGAAGAATGAAAGGAAAAAATACTAGATAACTGGATACATGAGGACAGGTATTTCTTATGATAGTTATGGCTGTTAATTTTTGTTCTGTTTCCTTTGTACTGGAGGGAAATTTGAAGCTAGGGAAGGAAATGGGAATTGTAAAAGTGAAAGGGTGTTTGTTCCTGTAGCTTGGGAGTGCAATTGTAAGGGAAACAAATTTCATAATCAAGCAGCCAGGCTGAGTCATGGCTACTTGCATATCACTTATAGCTAACTTTGAAATGAAAAGTATTACTCATGGTTTGGCAGAGGGAAAGGGAGTCATGGGTGCTTTGGAGTCTAGGCTGAGGACAGTGGTTTGTGTTTTCTCTTCTCTTGCTTTCAATCCCACAGTGTTCATAAGGGCTTTGTGGACATCTTTTCTCATGTCAGAGAAAGTCCAGATAATCAGCAGTATTGAGGATGCCAAAAGATGATGTTGCTGAGGGCAGTGTTTCCAGATTCTTGCAGTGGTCAGATACGTGTACCCTCTTCCCTTGCTTAAAAGTCAGGCTGTGCCTGGATGACAATACTATTCATGCTCCTGCAGGAGAGCCTGTGTTCCTTCTGAGTACTGAAGAGATTGGCAGCTACCCACCAGTGGCAGTACACAGTTGTTGAAAGGAGCTATCTGGACTTGAGTAAAATGACCCTGCAGGCTACATGAAAAGCAAATAAGGTAGCATTCACCTAGATAGTTGCGCAGTCCAGACTCCTCAAGCATGCCAGGTTTTCTGTGATGGACAGCTACATTAGAAAAATGACATTTGAACACAGTTTTGCAGGCAGTGCAAAACGGGAGTCATGTGAATTTTCCACACGAATATCTTCCATTATCTGTGTTCAGTCAGGGTAAAGGAGAAAGTAAAAATCTGACATTGCCAGTGTTATGCAGATTGTGTTTTCACAGATTTTACTTTTGATAGTGAAGTGATTTGCTAAACCTCTGATGTGACATGTGATTTGGAGATAAATTTCCATATGCTGTTTAAACTTTGTCACTATCACGGTTCACTTGTCATTTATACAAAGAATACTCATACCTTAAGTGGAAATATCAACGTGTAGAGTTACTACCTTGTAGATATTGTCATCCTGCAGATATCTCTTCCCAATCCACTTTAATTTTTTTGCAGTGTTAGATGTAATGACAGGATGTTGCAGCTAACTGGAAGTCTACAAACAGAGATTACAAAGTTCTTTGGCTGGGCAATGGCTCAATGTCTTTGTGTCTTGATAGCCACATATTAATTCTTCTTAACTTTCTCATTCCACCTTTCCCATCTGTCCTGTAGAAGTATTTATTATGTCTTGACTTACTTGATCTTTGTTTTACACTAACATTGATTTGGATAATACAGGACCTCTGTTTTTGAAGATAGTTTTTGTGCCAGAACATTTTTAACAAGCATAATACTGACTTACAAAATAAACCTTTTCTGGAACTCTTGTAACTCTAGGTGTGTCCCAGAGAAGGAGAGACAGTTGTTTGATCTTTAGTGGGAGACACAGAACAACCTGAATGGCCTGTGAAGTATTTGTTAGATTCTTGTTTTTATGACAACAATGCTGTTGGCATTTCCTGCACTTGTGCCTATTCAACTACTGGACTTTGAATTTTCTGCTTTGCTTTTATGACAGCTAATGTGAGACAGGTGTGGCTTCCAGTCTACTAAAAGGAACAAAAACATTTAAAAAAAAATTTAAAAATCAATATTTCAGCATTGAATTATAATTGCATAATTAAAACTGCTTTTACTATTTTTATTTATCTTTCTGTTCTGGATGTACAGAATAGATTTTTCACCAAAGGTTTGCCTTGAAAGATCATATTTCTGCTATGCAATTTTATTGTTTTTCTTGCTTGTTCCCTTCCTTAGCAAATGTTTAGCACCATCATTGTCTCATTTCTGTTTCTTAACTTCTAATCAGAATGAGAACTCTCTAGGAAAGAGAGCACTATGCAGGGAGGGGAGGCAAACAGAGGTGGGAATATGCTAATATATAACTCTTGGACTCCTGGGCATCACTGTAAAAGAAAATTTCAAAAGAAAATTTCAATTTCTAGAGCTTCACCACTAGTGGGAATACTAAATATCTTCCTGTCTTAAGCCCCTGAATCTCTTTGAAAATGGGCTAGATCTGATTTTCTGACAGTCATGGAATAATTAGAAAGCAGTATGAAAGTTAGAAACTTTCATTTTGCTAGTCTAAGGTGCCAAAGGCAATTTAAGCTCCTCATGTAAATGGCTCAATTATTTCCTGCCATGTATTTATAGTGAGGTAATTATTAGCAGTGAGTTTTCTTTATCTAGATTGCCTGCCCAGAAAGGAGCTTTGTTCACAGGATACAGTTGTAGGAAGGTGAAATAGCCACCTGAATACCCTCAGGTAGACTTCTTGAATACCAAAAATCTTTGCCCCTGAAGGGGTAAGTGTGTGCAGTGACCAGGAGAGAATGTCTCCCTGCACAACTCTGTGGCAGGAATAGGCAGTGGAGCACTCTGGGGTATTGCTGCTCTTACACAGCCACCAAAGGGAGGAGCACTTGTGCTTGCAGTCACACACTAACCACACCATAGCCATGCATAATCTATTGTCCTGGAGGTGAAGAATAGATGGGGAATGTGGAGCAAGGGGTGTTCCTGGAAGGATGTTTCCTGGGATGGACTTTTACAGGTAAGGTGAGACAAAGGATTAAGGATATGAATCATGTATTCAGCTTTCCAGTGTTTAACTAGCCTCATATACCTATATGGGCACAAGATTTCATCTCTGTTAGGCTGCAGACCCCTCACCATACCTCCAGTCTTCCTCAGTTGCATTGCATCTCGTCCTGACAGCCTATTTCCTTTAATGGACAATGACACCATTTCCATCCTTTTCGCACAAGGACATGATGGCTAAAAGATGATGTCATTGCACCCATAAGAAATGTTTTGGGATTTGATATGCTGAGGACATGGTAGCATGTCTGTGTCTTTTTAATGAGTGACACTGGAGAGCCATGGCAGTGCAGTGCAGGCTTTGTTCTGCACGGTGCACCACTGCATGATGGGGTATCTATGGATTTTTCTTGTGAAAATATACATGGGTCAAAGACGCTAGTAATCCTAGGGAGGAAGGAAAAGACAGTGAGCGAAAGCAACTGCAGAAAGTCACTGTGAAGGTCCTCAGAAGAAAAGAGACAAATACATGAAAAACTTTGAGTCACATACAGGCTGTATGAAAATCCGCTGCTGACTTTAACAGTGTCCATCTCTTCTGTGTTGTTGCAATGGTTTTGCTTTGGAGATGTCATGGAAAGTGAAGCAGTTGTGTGGGAGTTGTATTGTGAGAGTCATCAACCTCTGTAAGAGACAAAAAATGAAGGAAGGGCAAAAAAGCTAATTTCATCTGTTAAGAAACCTTAGGAAGCTGAAGTGACTGAGAAAGTCATATGTATGCCTTGGCATTAGCACATGGGCGTCTCCTCTCTCTGCCAAGACACTTATCACCACAGGGCTGCCTCTTCATGCAGGCAAGTGACTGTCAGTCTCTTGAGCTGCATTGCTTTCACATGTCCTGAGCATCTGGGAGTCTGGGATGGGTTGTGCTTGGAAGTAACAAGCCTGTCTGTGCAAACTGGGTGGGTCTGTGTCTCACCTTCCTCTGCAGAATGCAGACCTACCCTTTGCATCCCAGATGTGTCTCAGAAGCCTGGTACTGGGCTGCCTGAGCTCTTGGGAGCCTCATCCTGTAATTTCTGTTTCTGACCTTTATCATAGCAAGAATTTGATACATCATCATATATGCCCTCTTTTTTTCGTAACAATAAGGATGAAAAAAGGCATATTAAGGCAGATGAAAGCTTCCAGTAAATCATTACTTTGCAATCATTACCCTTTTTATTTTCTCCCATGCAATGATTGTTTCCATGGAGACCAGAGCAAACTAGTGCCTACAAGCGTGCTGGTTCCTGTTTCCACAGAAACATGTACACAGGATTGCCAGAAATGAAGTTTCTATTGTCCAGCCAAACAAAGTGGCATGGTTCAGGAATAAAAAGTTTCCTTCCAATTTTGCGCTCAGATGGTCTGCCACAGAGAGCCTGGGAGTGGCAAAGCATCTCACAACAATCCTTTCACAGTTGTCATGTACTAATCTCCAAGATCTTTGCAGACTGTAGGATGGGATTAACCAAAACAAAGATACCATTTAACATTGCAACCTGGAAAACAGTAGTGATGTAGTTTAGTCAGTAATTAATGTTGCAACAAATGAATGCTAACTGCTGTGCTACCAGAGACAGTGCTATCATCCCAATTGGGTGCCATCTTTGGTAGCCTACCAGAGCAGGTATAAATGGCTTGTACACATGCACAACGTATGTGTGCTCTTGTGAAGGGCATCCAACATACATAATATAAGGATTTCCCAGAGATATGTGCTTGTTCTCTTCAGGATCTGGGGACAGTTCCTCCATTATTTTCATTGCAGAAGCTTTTGGATGATCAAGCAGATAATCTGCCTAGATGACTTGTGTTTCCTGCTAAAAGAAGCTCTCCCCTTGTACTTGGCATAATTGCTCAGGTTGTCTTGCTGGTTGGTACAAAACCAGCCTGAGTTTAAGAAGCAGACTGTTGGCTGATGTGAATTTCAAGTTGGTTAGGGAATACACTGTAGTATACAACATTGTCATAAATGGAGTTTATTTAGGTGTCAGGAAAATTAGTTTGACTTAATTTCTTATCAATACTTATAAAAATTGCTTTATTTGCAAAAGTAGAGAAGTTGGTCCATAGTGTGACTATAAATGTACATTTCTTATGCTTATGTTTGTAAGAGTTTTGTCACTGAAAATTGTTTATTCTGTCTAGAAGATGCATATTTTTGATTGGAGTTTTTTTGTCTTTAAACAAACTCTAAGAGCAGTGACACTGGAGCAGAGCTTGGGAAATGGTACGCCATCTAACATTGGCTTCAATTGGGTCATCACATCAATTTCATTTTGATTCAAACACATCTATTTAGGAATAAGAAAAGGAATTTATTTTGAGATTGCAAATATGGTTTTATTATGTGGGATTGTCGTTAATAGTCAGATTAAGGACCATTGTGGGATTAAAGAGTATCTTGCAAGTCTGACCCTCACAGTCAGAACTCTATTTGCAGTAATTGTTGGGTCAGGTATTTTTCACTTCATTCCAGAGGAGGACAGATGTGAAGCCCAGAAGGGATATCCAGCCCAACCTGCTGCAGTGGAGATGATATGCTTTCATCTATTACTGCTGTATAAAGGACCATAACCTTGAGGAATAAGCTTCCCTGACAGGAAAATAGTTTTTTCTGAATTTGAAGCAGAAAAAAGAATCCACTGCATTTAGAAATATCTTGTCCTAATGGTTAATCATTCTTGCTGTAACAAATTGTTCCTTGTTTCTAATTTGTCTGGAATTAACTTCTAGCCAGTGAGTTTATGCATGGGTTTGTTATCCGTTTTAAAAATCTCTTTAATATTTGTGATCTTCTGTCCGTAAATCTACTTGTACTCTGTAATCAAGTCACCCCCCAATATTCTATTTTTTTTTGTAAGATAAGCAGTTCAGGCTGCTTGAATCACTTACACAATAAAGGTGTCCTTAAAACTCAGTTTCTTTTCTCATGACAGTCTCTTCATTTCTTTTTTTTAACACCCCTTTAAAAGTATAAAGAAATCTATTTTTAACATCCTTTTAAAAGCATAAACAATTGAACAATTAATGGAATTCTGCTATTCAATTCTGTTTAGAAAGCTGGAAAAACCTCAGTGCTAAATCCTATTCCCTCATTCATACACATGGAAACCCATTTACTTGTTTAATATCAGGTTGTACTAAGGGCTTATATGTAGTTTTTTCTGTTAAATATTTTTTGCCTCCATTCAGCATACAGTTTCCTAATGTGCCTTAGGGTCTTTAAACTGACTGGTGTTACCTGTTTACAATCAGACAATAGCTTGCACCACTTAACTTGCATATCTAAGTTTTGGCACCCAAGCTTAACTCATTTGTCCAGTTTTATGAGAAATTATGGGTGTCTGGTTGTGGGACATGAACACAGAGCTACTCTTGCACACTCGGTGTGTTACTGAGTCTCAGTGACCAGGTACTCTTTATCACAGTCTGGCTTCAAAATCTTCATAGACGTCTGACAAAGGAATTAAAATGTGCATAATACATGTGCTCTGTACTAAGCAGTTGTACAACTGCAGTGCAGGGAACTGGAAATGCTCTTCACATTGGAGTGGTTACCTTTCCCGGAACCATTACTCATTTATTTGCCTTTCTATGTGTTACTCTGTGCAGCCTTTCGTCTTCTGCAAAGAACATTCATTTCTTTAAAATATATTCATTTTAAGTGGGTGTATTCTATTTTTGACACATCCATTTCATATCGTTAGAATATCACCCTGCAGTGCTGGGGAGTATTTATTTATTAGTTAGTTTTCAATTTCTCTCGTATCTGCAACTGCCTGTCACTGTGGCATCTTTCCTCCATGTGAGTAAGGAGAAGAGCTGATTACTCAACTCATCTCTATCTTCCATGTGTCAGCTGTCAGCTGTACAGCAACGGGGATGAAAAAAAGTAATCAGCTGCAAATTGCTTTGAGGATCTGCTGATGGGAGAGGTAGGGGCTTGTCCCGCACCCCTAGGATTCTGGAATGTTGAGTGGATCGGGTAGCTAAAGACTCTGGCTTCTGCAACGCTGAACACAGCCATAGCTGAGGTCTGAAACTGGATTCAGTTGTAGAACATGCTATGCTTTGTTTAGCAAAATGAGGGGTGCCTAGTAGGGCAGGCAAGTTCTGCCAGAGGTGCAGACCGTGGTTGCCTTTGACTGGTGAAAATGGGTTACAGCACACAGCTTTCTGCAACAGAGGGGTGGATCACTGTTGGTGGCCTCTGTATCTTAGAGGTCCTTTCCAACCTAAATTAGTCTCTGATTTCTGCATCATTCTGCATGTCTGCTGTGCTCCTCCAGTTGTGAGGGGGAGTAGAGGGAGGTTCAATTTTCCAGTAAACTTCTTCGGGAGGAAATTAACCCCTTACTTCCTGGATCTCTGGAATGAACTGCAAAATACCTGACCTGCTGGTTGCTGCAGGTGAAAGTATGAAGGTGAGGATCAAACTTGTGAGATGAACGATTTTGTTACTACTTTCCCAGGTGGGCTTAATGTTATACTGCTGGTAGATGCCTGGGCTAATCAATGTTGACTACACTTGCTGGCAGCGGTCCTTCTGATCATAGGAAAGCTGATGGCATGACAAACAGAAAAAGATGGTTTACGGTAAAAAAAAAGGTAGTGATGGGGACTCTTTAGACCAGAGTTTAGAATTGAAATGGGAGAACAGCTGGAGACATTTGTATATGTGTGTGATATAAAGTGTTTGAAGTGTTTACATACTAAAAATACAGTAAGAGACCAAATGTTTCGGCTTCTACAGTTGGGTAAGTAATTAACAAAAAAACCCCAAAACAAAACAACAAAAAACCAACAAAACCCCCAAGGTTTAAATAACTTGTTGTAAGTCAGTGACCAATTTTTGCTGAATGAGTTACTCAATGCTCTCTGGTGCTTTTTCTTCACTGTCAGGGTGCCTTATAGTAGCAGGGCATTACAAGCATCAGGTGCCCACAGCCAGTTTGGCCAGTGTGGGGCACAGGACTCTCTGGGGGATTCCTACGCAACAAACTCCTGTTTGATAAATCTTTACTAATGTGAAAGGACAAACACAGGAACCAGGTGGAACAGCAATGCAAGGCAGCCTTTAATTCATAGGATGGCAGATTTGTCTCAGAGCAGGAGAGAAACAAAATACAGTGAAGCTGACCACTGCATGCATGTCACCCAAGGTCTTCAATTCAGTCTGTTCCAGAAGGGAGTCTCCTTTGCAGGCTGTGCTGTGGAGTGCGGAGCTGTCTTCAGGGCTACACAAATAAGTGTGCATACAGCTCTGTCTTACTGCCAGGAGGTCAAGAAAAATGCTAATTCCACAATGTAGATGCCTAGAAGCCAAGAAGGCTAATCTGTATGTCTCAAACACTGACAGATAGTTGTGAAACCAACAGTTGTTGGTAATAACAGCCAAGAATTGTTGCTAATAAAATACTGTAAAAAAGAGGATGTGACTGGAGAAGTGGTCATATGGAGGTAGAGCATCATATTTTTGGAACAAATATCCTGGTTCTGGTTCCTGAAGGTAAATACAACACAGCACAGTGCAAGTGCAGGAATAAAGTCAAGAAATGGGCTTGGACTGTAGTGGGGGTCCAAGGCCACCAAAGACGCTTGAACCCCTCCAACCCAGTTGTCCAGAAAGGTCTAGAAGAATGGACTTTTTGGAGAATTTGCTTGGAGAATTTTTCAGTGACATAGAGCAGTGGATACCCTGTGTCTGAGGAGGTGTCAATAGGGAAATCAGGACCCTATTTGCTCTTGACACTAAAAGAAAGTAATAAGGCTGGATACAGGAGTACTACAATGGTGTCAGGATGCTGTAGTGGGACTGAATATGGATGAGAGGCTACTCTGCATGTAATAGGAGGTGTGTGTTCTCTATAACTGAAGGGAAGGAGAAAGAAAGTCAGGAAGAGACTTGGTGCAAGCCTGGTCCTTTGGTCATATGTGCTTATGTAAGGGATGTTCTAGATACATTGCCAAGCAGCCCATTGTCTCTGGAGTTTGCAGTAAATTCACAGCAGTCAACCCATTAGGTTTACAGAAGAGGATTAGGGTTATTGTGAAACTTCCCAGGAGATGATGTTATATATAGGCTTGAATTCATCTTGGTGTGGAAACAGGGTACAGCCCTGTTGTAGTTTGGGATTATTATGTAAATTCTCTCCCCTGCCACTAACTGCCCATGCCAGCAGTTAACAAAAGCAGTTAACTACTGATCACTTGGATGGGGGCAGGTTTATCTCTTTTGTTTTTTGGGGACATCTTTTTTTCTTAGCTCCGTGGAAGGCAGGAGCAGTGGCTGCCGAGGAGAGAAGTGGCTCTGCTGGCACTGCTGGGGCTTCTGGCTGAGCTGCTGCTTTTTTCTCCTCACCGTGGCTGTTTCTCCTGGTTCCTGCATCTGGGATCCCGGCCTCTGTTGCAGTCTGACCACCGCCTGCACTGACCACCGCCTGCACCATCACAGCCTGCCCACCCCGGCTGGGGCAGTGACCCAGGAGAGAGAGAGGTTTGCAGCTGCTTTTGCAGGACACGTGGTGGTTCCCCACTTTCAGCTTTCTTTTTCCTTCATCTGGGACAAGAGACACAGAGTTCATCTGAGAGCTAACCACTCGTCTGTCTCGCTGGAGAGGGACTGGGAACTACTGGGAACTCACTCCACAGCCAGCCGGACTGTGACATTTGACACTGCTTAAGTATAACTTTTCCTCCTGGAGGAAAACCTGCTGGGTTTTGTTGTTGTTTGTTTTTTTTTTCTTGTGGTGTTGGGGAAGCGGTTTGCACTAGTCTGTTTATATATAGCAGTTAAGAACAGTTATCCTTCTTCTATTAAAATTCTTTTTTTCTTAAATTTGATAAAGAGTGGTGTGATTATTGTGGAGAAGGCCCCCTCCCTGGCTTGTGGGTAAACATTTTGGGTTTTTTTCCCCTCAAACCAAGACATATTTTTGGCGCCCAACATGGGGCTTGTAAACAAAGAAGGATAACTGTTCTTGTGGCACCATGTGGGTATTGAGTTTAGGGTTCATCAGGACCATCCTGTATAATATATTGGCTTTTTGTTGGTACAAATTCACGCCAAAAGGAGTGGCAGGTTTAAGTCTTATCAACAAATCAATGAGTAAAACTCAAATAGCCGCAATTATTATTGCCGCAATTATTATTGAGTTCTTACTCTGGATTTATGGTGCCATGAATTCAATGCCTTTGGATGTCAAGTGGGTGGTGTTCTCCAGACTGTTTTCCTGCTGTAACCTAAGCTGCTACCCCTGGGGATTCAGTGATAATAGTACAGACCCTTGGGAAGGAACAAAGGGGAAATTTTTCTCCCAACCCTTTGTCCATTCCCCATTCAAGTCTGCTACAACAGCTTTTGAGATGTTTAAATTCTCCCTGGATGCCAGAGATATCTTGCTCTTTATGGTTTTTCTGCAAGGTTGTATCCCTGCGGCCTACAGTATGTTTGAAGGTAGGGCCAGGGTTTTTCGAGAACGCATTCAGAAGCCTAGCCCAGTGTAGTAGTTTTGGCTTTAGTCAGCATAGGTCCCCATTTAGGTCTTTGTTTTTAGCAGGCCTCAAAGATTGTGACACAGATTAGAGGGGACAGGTATCATCTGACTTAAGCAGCCAAAGAGGTATTTCATATCATCTGACATCATCAGGAAGTGTCGGGGAGTATAACAAGCAAGGTGGGAGGAGTCTCACTCTCTTTTCGGTCCATGCTTCTGACCAGGACGGTTCCCGCTCCCTGACTGCTGATATCAGGCCCTGCTGCTGGTCCGCACGTCTGTTTAGCCGGGGACGTGAGCACATTCCTGTTAATTTCTCTTTCCCTCTTGCTGGGAGGTTTCCTTTGGGGAGGGGGTTTGGTTGGTTTGGAGTTTCACCTGTTAGCTGGGGTGACCACGGTGAGCCTGTTGTTGTTTTCTATCACCATGTGCTATTTCATATTCTGTGTTAAGCTCTCCTCTTCTCTGTATAAATATAAAAACCTCACTGTGTCTAAAGCCTCGTTTCTGCTGTTTTCCCTCACTCTCCTGCTCTGGGAGTGGGCTTTTTGACTGGGTACCAGGCAGTTGGTGTTTTGCCAGCTCAAACTATAACACCCAGTGAAGGGGGAAAAGCAAGAGAATAAAGCCCCTGATGCCACAGTGAAGGGGGAAAAGCAAGAGAATGAAACCCCTGATGGCACAGTGAAAGGGGAAAAGGAAGAGAATAAAACCCCTGATGCCACAGTGAAGGGGGAAAAGGAAGAGAATAAAACCCCTGACGTTACAGTGATGCAGGATGGGGCTCAACAAGGGGAAGAGGGTAAAACCTCTGATGTTACAGTGACGCAGGACGAGGCTAAACCAGGAGGACAGGCCAAGCCCATGGAAGTTGTCCCTATCCAGAAAAGGAAATATAAGACCAAATCAGACCATCCAGCGGACAATGAGAGGGCTGCTGCACCTCCACAGCAAGCAGACCCAGAGCCTGAGATCATCACTGAGTCATTGTCATTTGATAATCTCCGTAGTTTGCAGAAAGACATTGCTCGACACCCAGGCGAGCCCATCCTGACTTGGTTGATCCGAGTTTGGGACCTTATGGGTGAAACCTTACAACTGGATGGTGCTGAAGCCAGGTTTTTGGGGACTCTGGCCCAGGATGTGGCTATTGAACAGGTGTTCGTGAGGGAATCAAAGCCCCTTTCACTCTGGGCACGACTTCTAATGAGTGTAAGAGAGAAGTTTGTTTATAGAGAAATCCTGCAGGAACATCATATTAGGAAGACTTGGAAGACGATGGAAGAAGGAATTTTACGTCTGAGGGAGATGGCAATGATGGACGTGCTTTTTGGAAGGGGTGGGCAAACCAATAATGACCCTGACAAGGTCAGATGCACACCACATATGTGGTGGAACCTTTCACACTCGGGGCCAGCTGAATACACCAGTTTCCTGGCATCCATGTATAGGGAAGAGAACCAAGAAACAGTGGGTGTTGTAGCAAATAAGCTCCGGATATATGAAGGCATGACCCACAGCCCAATGCAGGCCCGTATTTCTGCTGTAGAGACATTGGTTGAGAGTCTCAAGATGCTGCCTGCAGAGGTAAAAGCGATCAGAGAGGAAATTAGGGAAAGTCTCCAAGTGGCACCAGTGAGAATGAGAACCTCTGAAGTAAGAGCCAGACGCCCCCCAACCAGAGGAAGCGGACAGACCTCATGAACTGAGATGTGGTACTTCCTGGCCAAACATGGAGAAGACATGGGACGGTGGGATGGGAAACCCACCCCCTGAGTACAAGAACTGAAGGAGAATGGAAGAAGGTCAGTGAGAGTAAGTGCAGTCCCAGTTTCCCACGGGCAAGAATCTGACCCACAGGAGAGCACCTCCCAGGTGTACTCATCGAGAAAAGGTTCTGACTGCTATGACCAGGATCAGTGTTAGAGGGCCCCTGCCTCTAGCCAGGTAGAGGCATGGGACAACCGTGTCTATTGGACTGTGTGGATTCGATGGCCTGGTACATCAGACCCACAAAAGTATAAGGCTTTGGTTGATACTGGCGCTCAATGCACATTAATGCCATCAGGACATGTGGGCTCAGAAACTATTTCTATTTCTGGGGTGACAGGGGGATCTCAAGAGTTGACTGTGCTAGAAGCTGAAGTAAGCTTGACATGGAGAGATTGGCAGAAACACCCCATTGTGACTGGTCCAGCCGCCCCATGTATCCTGGGCATTGACTACCTCAGGAATGGATATTTTAAGGACCCAAAGGGGCATAGATGGGCACTGTACAGACAGAAGGGATTGAACAATTGAGCTCATTGCCAGGTCTCTCAGAAAGTGCTTCTGCTGTCGGACTGTTGAAAGTTGAGGAACAGCAGGTGCCAATTGCCACCACGACAGTGCACCGTCGGCAATACCGAACGAACCGCGATGCTGTGATCCCCATCCATAAGATGATCCGTGAACTGGAGAGCCAAGGGGTGGTCAGCAAAACCCACTCACCCTTCAACAGCCCCATCTGGTCTGTGCGTAAGTCTGATGGAGAATGGAGATTGACTGTGGACTATCGTGGCTTGAATGAAGTTACCACACCGCTGAGTGCCGCTGTCCTGGACATGCTGGAACTCCAGTATGAACTGGAGTCCAGGGCAGCAAAGTGGTATGCCACTATTGACATTGCTAATGCGTTCTTCTCCATTCCTCTGGCACCAGAGTGCAGGCCACAGTTTGCTTTTACCTGGAGGGGTGTGCAGTACACCTGGAACTGACTACCCCAGGGGTGGAAACACAGTCCCACTATCTGTCATGGACTGATCCAGACTGCACTGGAGAAGGGTGAGGCTCCAGAACACCTGCAATACATTGATGACATAATTGTGTGGGGGGACACAGCAGAAGAGGTTTTTCAGAAAGGAAAGAAAATCATCCAGATTCTTCTGGGAGCTGGCTTTGCCATCAAACGGAGTAAGGTTAAGGGACCAGCCCAAGAGATCCAGTTCCCGGGAGTGAAGTGGCAGGATGGACGCCGTCAGATTCCAACAGAAGTCATCAATAAGATCACAGCAATGTCTCCACCTACCAGCAAAAAGGAAACACAAGCCTTCCTGGGTGCCATAGGGTTCTGGAGGATGCATATCCCAGCATACAGTCAGATCGTAAGCCCTCTCTACTTGGTAACTCGTAAGAAGAATGATTTCCACTGGGGCCCTGAGCAGCAACAAGCCTTTGACCAGATCAAGCATGAGATTGCTCAGGCTGTAGCCCTTGGACCAGTCAGGACAGGACCAGACATACAGAACATGCTCTACTCTGCCGCTGGGAATAATGGCCTGTCTTGGAGCCTTTGGCAGAAGGTGCCTGGTGAGACTCGAGGCCAACCACTTGGATTCTGGAGCCGAGGCTACAGAGGATCTGAAGCCAACTATACCCCAACAGAGAAAGAGATCCTAGCCGCCTATGAAGGAGTTCAAGCCGCCTCAGAGGTGATTGGCACAGAAGCACAGCTCTTTCTGGCACCTCGACTACCAGTGCTGAAGTGGATGTTGTCAGGACAGGCTGCCTCTACACATCACACCACTGATGCTACCTGGAGCAAGTGGATTGCCCTGATTACGCAGCGCGCCCGTATAGGAAAATCAAATCGCCCTGGAATCCTGGAAATCATCACGAACTGGCCTGAAGGTGAAAATTTTGGTCTAGCAGATGAAGAGGAAGAGCAGGTGACACGTGCGGAAGAAGCTCCACCATACAATCAATTGCCAAAAGAAGAAATACGCTACGCACTCTTCATCGATGGCTCCTGTCGCATTGTAGGGACTAATTGCAAATGGAAAGCAGCTGTATGGAGTCCCACCCGACAAGTTGCAGAAGCTACTGAAGGAGAAGGTGGGTCGAGTCAGTTTGCAGAGCTTAAAGCCATGCAGTTGGCCCTGGACATTGCTGAACGAGAGAAATGGCCAAAGCTTTACCTCTGCACCGACTCATGGATGGTGGCCAATGCTCTCTGGGGATGGTTAGACCAATGGAAGAAAACCAATTGGAAACGCAGAGGGAAACCCATCTGGGCTGCCGATATATGGCAAGATATTGCCACCCGAGTAGAGAAGCTGATTGTGAGAGTCCGCCACGTAGACGCACACGTGCCCAAAAATCGGGCCAATGAGGAACATCTCAACAACCAACAGGCAGACCGAGCTGCGCAAGTGAAAGTATCACAGACAGATCTGGACTGGCAGCACAAGGGAGAGCTGTTCTTGGCTCGATGGGCCCATGATGCCTCGGGCCATCAGGGCAGAGATGCCACTTATAAATGGGCACGAGACCGAGGGGTGGATTTAACCATGGACATTGTCTCTCAGGTTATCCATGACTGCGAGACATGTGCTGCCATTAAGCAGGCTAAGAGAGTGAAGCCCCTGTGGTATGGTGGATGCTGGGATAAGTATAAGTATGGGGAGGCCTGGCAGGTTGGCTACATCACACTGCCACAGACCCGCCAAGGCAAGCGCTATGTGCTCACCATGGTGGAAGCAACCACAGGGTGGCTGGAGACACACCCAGTGCCTCACGCCACTGCTCGGAACACCATCCTAGGCCTGGAAAAACAAGTCCTGTGGTGACATGGCACCCCAGAGCGAATCGAGTCAGATAATGGAACTCATTTCAAGAACAGCTTAGTTGCTACCTGGGCGAGAGAACATGGCATTGAGTGGGTGTATCATATCCCCTACCATGCACCAGCTGCCGGGAAAGTTGAGCGGTGTAATGGACTGTTGAAAACCACTTTGAAGGCGTTGGGTGGAGGGACTTTCAAACACTGGGATCAACACTTAGCAAAGGCTACATGGCTAGTCAACACTAGAGGCTCTGTCAATCAAGCCGGTCCTGCCCAATCAGAACCCCTTCACACTGTAGATGGAGATAAAGTCCCTGAAAATACACCTGAGAGGTATGCTAGGGAAAACAGTCTGGATTAACCCTGCCTCAGGCAAAGGCAAACCCATTTGTGGGGTTGTCTTTGCTCAAGGATCTGGTTCCACCTGGTGGGTGATGCAGGAAGATGGAGAGACACGATGTGTACCTCAAGGGGAACTTATCTCTGGGTAAACGACTTATATTACTGTATTTGTAAACATTTAAATATTTGAAAGAAAATTTAAGTTTAATATAGAGTATTGGCATGAAAGAGAATTTAGGGGTGGATAATGCTGTAGTTTGGGATTATTATGTAAATTCTCTCCTCTGCCACTAACTGCCCATGCCAGCAGTTAACAAAAGCAGTTAACTACTGATCACTTGGATGGGGGCAGGTTTGTCTCTTTTGTTTTTTGGGGACATCTTTTTTTCTTAGCTCCGTGGAAGGCAGGAGCAGTGGCTGCCGAGGAGAGAAGTGGCTCTGCTGGCACTGCTGGGGCTTCTGGCTGAGCTGCTGCTTTTTTCTCCTCACCATGGCTGTTTCTCCCAGTTCCTGCAGCTGGGATCCTGGCCTCTGATACAGTCTGACCACCGCCTGCACTGACCACCACCTGCACCATCACAGCCTGCCCACCCCGGCTGGGGCAGTGACCCAGGAGAGAGAGAGGTTTGCAGCTGCTTTTGCAGGACACGTGGCGGTTCCCCACTTTCAGCTTTCTTTTTCCTTCATCTGGGACAAGAGACACAGAGTTCATCTGAGAGCTAACCACTCGTCTGTCTCGCTGGAGAGGGACTGGGAACTACTGGGAACCCACTCCGCAGCCAGCCGGAGTGTGACATTTGACACTGCTTAAGTATAACTTTTCCTCCTGGAGGAAAACCTGCTGGGTTTTGTTGTTGTTTGTTTTTTTTTCTTTCTCTTGTGGTGTTGGGGAAGCGGTTTGCACTAGTCTGTTTATATATAGCAGTTAAGAACAGTTATCCTTCTTCTATTAAAATTCTTTTTTTCTTAAATTTGATAAAGAGTGGTGTGATTATTGTGGAGAAGGCCCCCTCCCCCGCTTGTGGGTAAACATTTTGGGGTTTTTTCCCCTCAAACCAAGACAAGGCCCCAAAGAACAGTTCTATTCTTGAATTTTTGATGTAGCAACTTATCTGAAATATATCTGCAGTTTTCCCAGTTTTAGTTTTCTATGTTTGGGGTTTTTTTTGGTTTTGGTGTTTGTTCCCCCCCTCCCCCCCCCTTCACTCCCCCACCTTCCCACTCCTCCATCCCCCCATCCCTTCCTCTGTTTAGCACCAATTCAGGGAAATCAGGTACTACAGTTTTGGGTTGTGATTTGTGAGAAGTGTTCTTACTTTGTCAGAAATGTACTAGTATCCTGACATAAATAAAATTAGTTCTATGATATTGCACAAAATTATTACTTCTTTTCCTTTACAACAAATTGATCCTACAAAACTTTGAAATGTGCTGCCTCAGAGAGGCTTCTGTAACAATTACTCAGTGATATGTAATTGTAATCACTTTGGTTACTTCATATCAAGTCAATAGTTTACTGTTTCCTTACAAATATGCCTATAGATTACACAGACTGGCTAACAGGAGACAAAGACAGAGGCTAAAAGCTTTTGAGATCGGATTTTTCTCAAGACAGCAGATATTGATCAATATTTGCCAAATATGTTTCAATAAATGTTTTTACTTCTATAACAGCAGAGGAAATAGAAACGTTTTAGTTTATAGAAAGTCAAGGTCGTAGTAAAGAGACAGTAGTACCTTTTAGCTCTTTGCTAAACACACCTGCAGGGTAGACATATTCCTAGTACTGATGAAAATGCATTAAATTATTACCAGGCTGCGAGGAACACTGTGACAGAGGATAGGGGGGGAAAACTAGTTCAAGTGCCAAGAAAATGGGTGGGTAGAAAGTGAAAAACCTTGCTTTTATTAGAGAAAGCTGAAGGACTGATCAGTTGCAGCAGCAGAGTAATTTCTGCACTTATGCTGTGTGTTTACACCAGTGTACCTAGACAGGGAGAGACAGGTGCCTTTATACTTTCCCTTTCTGAAGAAGTCTGCTTAGCTTTAGTGAACCATTTTTAAGTGCATGTCTCGTGCCATGATTTACATGTCCAGGTTCACCTGAGAGCTCCTGACCCCCAGGAGGATCTGTAAGACTGTGTTCAGAGCTGCAGTGAGATTTGAGCCTTGGCTAGTCAACAAAGCAGAGGCAGTAGGCACAAGAGGTGGGTGGCAGGGAATAGTCCTCCCTCACCCAGGGACAACCAAGTTGTTTTGATCTAGCTTACAGAGGGAAGGCTCCCTGTGAGCAGGAAGGTTCTGTTGAGCTAGCTAGATGCAGAAGACCAAGATAATAGCTCATTGAGTCAGCCTGTCCCTGTACTGCGTGATATTTCTAGCTGGGTGTTGTAGTTCGGGATTATTATGTAAACTCTCTCCCCTGCCACTAACTGCCCATGCCAGCAGTTAACTGCTAATCACTTGGGTGGGGGCAGGTTTGTCTCTTTTGGTTTTGGGGACATTCTTCCATTCTTAGCTCGGCAGGAGCAGTGGCTGCCGAGGAGGGAAGCTGCTCTGCTGGCTACGGCTAGGGCTTCTGGCTGAGACGCTGTTTTTCTCCTCACCGTGGCTGTTTCTCCTGGTTCCTGCATCTGGGATCCCGGGCCTCTGTTCCAGCCTCACCACCGCCTGCACCGTCACGGCCTGCCCACCCCGGCTGGGGCAGTGACCTGGGAGAGAGAGGTGTGCAGCTGCTTTTGCAGGACACGTGGTGGTTCCCCACTTTCAGCTTTCTTTTTCCTTCATCTGGGACAAGAGACACAGAGTTCATCTGGGAGCTCACCACTCGTCTGTCTCGCTGAGAGGGACTGGGAACTACTGGGAACTCACTCCACAGCCAGCCGGAGTGTGACATTTGACACTGCTTAAGTATAACTTTTCTCCTGGAGGAAAACCTGCTGGGTTTTGTTGTTGTGTGGGGTTTTTTTCTTTCCTTGTGGTGTTGGGGAAGCGGTTTGCACTAGTCTGTTTATATATAGCAGTTAAGAACAGTTATCCTTCTTCTATTAAATTCCTTTTTCCTTAAATTTTATAAAGAGTGGCATGATTATTGTGGAGAAGGCCCCCTCTCCCACTTGTGGGTAAACATTTTGGGTATTTTCCCCTCAAACCAAGACACTGGGAAAGTGGAACAACAGCTCATAGTCACTCTCTTTGATCTCACCTAGGTGCTCTGCAGTGTCACATGATCCTCATGTGCTTTTCCAGGAACATCTTACCCAGAATGATGGCTTCTTTCTCAGCTGGAGCTTTTAGTTGAAATGGACAGGTTCCAGAAGAGATATTGTGTAGTACATTTTTGAAGTGGAGATGCTGTCTGGGAAAGTTGTCCTAGCCTTGTGGTGGGGATTAAACTGGATGGCTGCTGTCTGCTGATGCTGTGAATGACCCTTCCCCCCAAAAAAAGGACTTCGAGCCACGTTAGTGTAGGGTAAGATAAAAAGTAAAGGTCCTTTAATAACACAGGGTCTACAGCCCACAGGAATACAGGATGACATGCACGTGTCTCAGTTCTTGTTTCCATGGCTTTTATAATAAGATCCCTCCAATCATTGCTTTACACATTTCTCAGTTCAGCCCCAGTCCCACCCCTGGTCCAACCCCCTGGAATTGGGTCTGGGGTCGTCAAGACCCTCTGTCTTCATCAACTCTTCTTCCTCAGGCACACACAGGTCTCTTGGAGTTCATCCAATTCTGGCTTTTTGGTCACTCTGACCTATGTTTATGTTTCATTCTGTAGGCCTTCTGATATCCTTCAGCTCTTTACCTTGGAAAGGAGTCTAAACAAGATTAATTAACTAAAGGAATTTGAGCTCCCTATTCTGGGACAGGGGTAGTGATAGAAAGGCATTAAACTTAAACTGTTAGAAATATTAACCCTCTAAAAATCTACAACTACTGTGTTCCTAAAATCTACAAAATGTGAAAATCAGAACAAAAACCCTTTCGGCATCACTGCCTTATAGGTAGCAAATAATGGCTCATTGCCTAATACTGGTTTTATTGTGAACAGCTTTTTGGAAAAAGGCATGGTAGCTATATATAAAGTAGGGTGTGGAGGTTTCCATTTTAGATTCAATTTTGCTCCTTAATGACAGTGTGCGATAGATTTGCCAAACATAGCATTCCAGGCTAACTTGTATTTGTTCAGCCTGATGCAGAAAATCTTAAAAGCATCTAAGTAACAACAATTCATTTTAGTTCAGGCTGTAGTTTTCTGGATCACTTTTGTGTAAGGCACAGATGTAGCAGACAAATCTAACAGACTCTGGGGAGAAGCATCAGTTGTATATTGGGAACAATTTACACTAAGAATGGAAAAATCCCTCTTAAAATAAAAATTTTGTTCAGAGATCAAATACATATTAAAGTAAGTATCTATCACTTGCCAGAGGAAAGTCTGGGATTGATTATATTTTAAGCCTAAGAAAATACATTCATTAAAGATGATACAGTTTTAAAAATATACCTGATTCTCATGCTCATGCACCGGTCAGTTTGCACATATAGGTTATGCAATTATGTTTTCACAGCCCATTGCAATTACGGGCTGTTAATTAACTACAGTGCTAAGGGGTGAGGATTAAGAAAGGCTGTGAAGCAGGCACAACAGGGAGGATGACAAGTTACCTGGTGGGGCTGGAGAATGATTTTCTGTACTGCCCTTTTCTCCATTACCTACCTCAATAGGCATGGGTTCTAAACAAGTTCAGACTCCCACCAGCCTATTTCAGTGCATTTCTCGGTGCTGTGGTTAATCCTAGATGACAAATGAATACCAAGCAGCCACTTGCTCACTTCCTTTCCCTGGAGTGGGATGGGGAGGAGAATTGGAAAAAGGTAAAACACATGTTGACGTAAGAAGTTTAATAATTGAAATAAAGTAATGATATAACAATAACAGTAATTAAAAGGGATTTAACAATAAGAAAAAAGAGGAATAAAACTCAATTGTAAACAAGTGATGCACAATAGAAGTGCTCACGACCTACTGAGCAGTGATGGGTAGCCTTTGGCCAACTTCCCTCAGTTTATATACTGAGCATGAAGTTCTATTATATGGAATATCCCTTTGGTCAGTTATTGTCATCTGTCCTCACCATGCTCCCTCAGCTTCTAGTGAACCTGGTCACTGGGAAAGCACAGGAAACTGAAAAGTGTTTCATTTAGAGTAAGAACTAATTAGCAATGTGAGGAGTATGAGTGTGATTTGTGTCAGTAAAAATGAATAAGTTATTGGAGCTCCTATAGTGACATGAGAAAAAACATATGGCCAGACAATTCAACAAAAATTCCAACTTACACCCACATGGAGGGATAAACAAGACAGTGTTAAATCACTTTTTCTACTGTAACTTTGTCAAGGACCACATGAATTGTAAGAGAAAAGTTGAAGAGTTAAAACTTTCCCACATCTAAGGGGAACACAATTTATGGTGGGGTTATCACTAGGGTTGTAAGAGTGGCTTAGGTATAGTAGTATATGTTAAACTGCTTAACAATGTACTTAAAATGTTTATGCACGAGTCAAATGAATATGTATGTAGAGACTAAATAAATGTTAGAATTACACTGTGTTCAGGGTGCGATGGTGAGGAAGCTTGCGTCCGACATATCCAGCATGCTGAAATTGCTTTCATCATATAATAAATTTTAATTAAAAACCTACGAGGTTGAGACTTTGTTTCTCAGCAACATCAGTGTGTTATCAGTATTATTCTCATAGTAAATCCAAAACACAGCACTGTACCAACTACTTGGGAGAAAATTAACTATCCCAGTTTAAACCAGAACACTCAGGAGGCAGAAACATGATGATCAATGCATCAGAACTTATATGAGAAGTGGCAGTGGCTTTGCAGCCAAGGGCCATTCATTGAGTGGGTTTGTGTTTGTTGCAGAATTTGACACTTATGCCTGTAGTGTACATTGATCACAGCTGGAACCTCCTCCTGGGATCTCCTGTCTTCACAGGTACAAATGCAGGAGTTTGTAATTGAACTGCACAGCAGAGCTCTATAACTTTTCAGCAGGATCCAGGCAGTTCACTGGTTACAGAAAACTGTTTATGCAAAGTCTGTTGATTTTAACTAGATAAACAAAGCCAAGCCCAGAGTGTGGCTCAGCATCTCCTGTCCCAAGAGAAATTGTGTTTCCTTAGATTGATGTCTTAGGCACAATGCCACCAGTCTTTTCTGGTCTGTGCACTATTTCCACAAGTTGACCTGACCTTGGAACTTTAAATGGGCTGGCCCCTGATGCTGCACTACCTGGCTAAGAAATCTCTAAGGCCTTTTTGCTATAATGTGTGTGTGTATATATGTGTCCGTGCATATCTATATATACATATATATGAGCAACTATGAGAAGGCAAATAAAAAAGCAGACTAAATAAGCAGCAAGTCCATGCTGCCTGGCAGGACTGGACGATGACTTTGTCAATCTCTTGTCCAGGTCATTGCCCTTGGTACTTGCCAGCATCACTCATCCTATGTTCTTGCTGAGGCAAAGATACCTATATATAGGTTCCTTAAGTTATTGCCTAGGATTCGATTCTTCCTCAAGGTTTTCATTCCCTCTTCCTGACTAGCCTCAGGCAGAATGGCAGAGCTTAGCCCTCTGATGTGCCTGTGCAATTCTACAAAGAGTGGCATTGCATTGCACTCAAGGGAGGTTTTGTACTACCAGACATCACTCTGACTAGCTCCCAGGTGAGGCTAACTCCAAGCACATGAGAAAAGCATCATCAGAAGAGAGAGTAGAAGTCATTGTTAAAGAAATGGGAAAAAACACCAAACCTCTTATATGGAACCCTGTGCCATAACATTTAGGTCTCCTCTGTCTTCATTCTCTCAACTTCTGGATGAATTACATATGGATCTTTGTGCAATGCACAGGGTTTATAAACCAGTAATGTTCCTTCACGAATATTTTAGTAATCCTGTCAGATTACAGATACAATGTCCTTCATTCCCTGTAGTCTCATCACTATGCCTTTTTCTGTGATTGCAGATGGCATGTAATGCAGCTCTATTTTTCTTTGTGATTCTGGGCAATAGCTCTCCTAATTTCTGGATGAAATGTCTGACTAGTTGGTCACTTCCTAGACTTTTGTTACAAAATCAGGTATTAGTGTCAGCTCCAGCACCAGAACACATTTCTTGTTTTCCAAAGATGAGACATCTTCGCAATTCTACTTTTGGCAGTCATGGCCTAGGAAAAGCCACTAGATCTTTGAGATTTTTGGTAAAGCTGTTTGTTGGGGGAATATCAGCAGATTGTAAATAGCCCACCGATATGGTGGAGAGGTTTCTGCTTCCAAGAGCAAGGCTAGGAAAGCGGCAAGCAGGGCTCCCTAGGATCAGGCCCCTTAGAAGCAAGGTTGGCTCCTCCCGCCCCCGGCCCGGTGACAGCCCCGAACAGAACAAGTCTGCACTTGCCAGAAGTCCACGAGGAAAAGCTAAGTTTAATGTCGCGCGCTAGCTTATAAGGAGAGCATGGGAATTCCCCGGATGTAGGCGGGGAAGAGGGGCGGAGACGGGGCAAAGTAACGCACTTCATTGGGTGCGTGCAAACGAAGGGAAGGAGGGAGGGGAGGAGCTGCAAAAGGACCAATGGGAGAATGAGGTGGGCGGGGAAATTCTACCGTAGGGCTTCCGGCACTCCGAGGCAGGGACAGCTCCCGCCCGGGCTCCAGCAGCGCCTCGTGGGCAGCCCCGCCGGCAACCGCCCCCATGGCTGGGTTGGGCCAGGACAGGGGGCTGCGACCCGGAGGGTTTTGTGGGAAGAGGAAACTTGGATAAGGAATGACCAAGGGAAAAATAACCAGGGTAGCCACATTAAGGGTACAACATTCAAACTGGGGAAACATCAACATAGGGTGCGAACCCATCAAAGTCCGTATAAATCTCTCGCAGAGCCTTCACACTCGGGGAGCCGGGCCCCCGGACCCCGGCGCCCCCGTCCATCCACCTCCTGCAGTATCCCTGCCACTGTGCAAACCCCAGGTCTCCTCTGACAAGGGAAGATAGCTCTGGCCATCTTGTGTGCTGTCCGTGCAGAGTAATTTTCAGCAGCATGAAGACCACTGCTGTCTCTGTATCTATTGCTGATTTGCATGTCTTGTTTCTGGCCGAGCTCTGGATCTGCCACTTTTCATACTGCTTCCACTGACAGTTTATTATATAGACTTTTCAATACCTTGTCCAGACATTATCACTTCTGGCATTGCATGGTTTCCAAGACCTGACAGATGTCTATTGCTTTTTCACAGGCATAAATCTATCTCCCATAATAACCTCTCTCCCAGCCTCTTGTCAGACACATGGAAAACAATTTTGTCTCTGAGCATATAATTTTCAGTAATCTCAAAGTCGCTGCTGCTCATTCTGTCTTGGTTTGGCTGGATACTTGTAAATTCCATTTGTTACAACATCATCATGGCTTGGCTTCACGAACGAAGATTTGAGAAGGGCACTACCCATGCTTGCTGCAAGCGTGCTGGTGGCTAAAAAGGCCGATACAGGATAGGCAGGTCCGGTCACAAAAGGCACAGCGGAACGTCTCCCTCGGTGACATTGGCAAGGAATTTCTGCGTTGTCTTTTCTCCTCAAGACTGACTCTCCGTGCATTCTCAAAGGAAGCAGCAGTGTCGTGAATGGTGTGTCTCCATGAATACTGATTGGAGGCCAGAGTGGACCATTGGTGGCAGTCAATATGGCCAAGGCTGAGGTGTTGTTTCAGGCAGTCCTTGTATCTCTTCTTTGGGGCTCCTCTCTTGCGGCAGCCGGTGGCGAGTTCACCATAGAGCACAATCTTCGGAAGGCGGTGATCCTCCATCCTGGAGATGTGCCCTACCCAGTGCAGCTGCGTTCTCATCAGCATGGCCTCGATACTGCTGACCCCTGCCTGTTCAAGAACAGACACATTGGTCACGTAATCAGACCAGTGGATGTTTAGGATTGAACGGAGGCAGCGCTGATGGAAGCGTTCGAGAAGCCGCAGGTGGTGGCGGTAGATGACCCAGGATTCAGACCCATATAAAAGAGTAGGCAGTACAATGGCTCTGTAGACACTGATCTTTGTACTTTTCTTCAGGTGTTTATTGGACCAGACTCTTTTATGGAGTTTTCCAAAGGCTCTGCATGCCTTTGCCAGCCTGTTGTCTATCTCTTTGTCAATCTTACCATCTGAGGAAATGATACTTCTCAGATAGGTGAACTGCTGGACTGACTTAAGCTCTGAATTGCCTATGGTGATGTGAGGATGATGGAAGACTTCCTGAGGTGCAGGTTGGTAGAGAACTTCCGTCTTCTTCAGGCTGACTTGCAGCCCAAAAAGCTCAGCAGCCTCTGCAAAGCAGGATGTTAAGCGCTGCAGAGCTGCTTCTGTGTGAGCAACGAGGGCGGCATCATCAGCAAAAAGCAGCTCACGGACAAGGTGATTCAGGGTCTTGGTGTGGGCCTTCAGTCGCCTTAGGTTGAATAGGCTTCCATCGGTACGATATCGGATGTAGATGCCATTTTCTTCATCGAGGTCTGCTGTGGCTCTTTGGAGCATCATGCTGAAGAAGATTGTGAATAGAGTTGGTGCAAGAACGCAACCTTGTTTCACACCACTGGTTATTGGAAAGGGCTCAGAGAGTGCATCGCCATATCTGACTTGTCCACGCTGATCCTCATGTCGCAGGATGATCATTTTGAGGAACTTGGGGGGACATCCTAAACGTTCCAAGATCTGCCACAGGCCTTTTCTGCTCACAGTGTCGAAAGCTTTGGTGAGGTCAATGAAGGTTACATAATGACCTTTGTTCTGTTCCCTACACTTCTCTTGCAGTTGTCTGAGAACAAACACCATGTCTGTGGTGCTCCTATTGGCTCTGAAACCACACTGGCTTTCAGGTAGAAAATCTTCTGCAATAGTGGGTACTAATCTGTTCAGAAGTATTCTTGCAAGGATTTTACCAGCAATGGAGAGCAAAGTAATACCTTGGTAATTTGAGCAGTCTGATTTTTCTCCTTTCTTCTTGTACAGGGTGATGATGACTGCATCACAGAGATCTGGTGGTAGTTCCCCTTGTTCCCAGCAACGCACAACAAGCTTGTGGAATTTGGCATGGAATGCTCGACCTCCACGCTTCCAGGTTTCAGGTGAAATTCCATCAGCCCCAGCTGCCTTGCCAGTTTTCACCTGTTTTATGGACTTAAGTGTCTCTCCCATAGTAGAGGCTGCATCCAATTCATTTTTCACCAGTTGTGTAATGTGCTGAATTGTTGAGCCTTGAACTACACGGTTGGCACTGAAGAGAGTCTGAAAATGTTCAGACCATTGGTTCAGGATGGAGGTTTTATCTGTGAGAAGCATTTGACCATCTGCACTGAGTAGGGGGCTTTGAACCTGGTATGTGGATCCGTACACTGCTTTTAGGGCCTCATAGAATCCTCTTTGGTCACCCCAGTCTGCACATAGTTGTGTCTTTTCTGTTAGGTTGAGCCACCATTTCTTCTGGATGTCTCGAAGTTTCTGTTGGAGCTTGCTGCATGCAAGACGAAAGGCGGCTTTTTTCATATGGCAAGATGGCTGAGCAAGGTGTGCTTGGTGAGCAGTTCTCTTCTTCGTCAGCAATTCCTGGATCTCTTGATTGTTTTCGTCAAACCAGTCTTTGTTTTTCTTGGAGGAGAACCCTAGGGACTCTTCAGAGGACTGCAGGATGCAACTTTTAATATGTTGCCAAAGCGCTTCAGGAGAGGGATCTATGGGATTATCTTTAAGTCTAGTTTGAAGGTTTCCCTGGAAGCTGTCTCTCACTGTGGCTGTTTGAAGATTGCTGACTTGGAGCCTCCTCCTTGGAATGCCGCCTCTCTTAGGTTTGGGCTTGAAGTGGAGGTTAAGTTTGCAGCGCACAAGGCGATGGTCTGTTTGACATTCTGCACTCGGCATCACTCGAGTATGATGGACATCGCTGACCTTTGTTGTTCTAAGATATAGTCAATGAGGTGCCAGTGCTTGGATCGAGGATGCATCCAGGTTGTCTTCAGGCTGTCTTTCTGTTGAAAGATAGTGTTGGTGATGGTGACCTGCTGTTCTGCACAAAACTATAGCAGGAGGCGTCCGTTGTCGTTGCAGTTTCCAACGCCATGCTTGCCCAGGACTCCTTTCCAGGCTTCAGAATTCTTACCTACTCTGGCGTTGAAGTCACCAAGGATTATGATCTTATCATCTGCAGGAACATTTTGGGTGAGGCGGCGCAGGTCTGTGTAGAATTTGTCTTTTTCCGCTGGATCAGCTTGGAGAGTTGGGGCATATACGCTAAAAAGAACAACATGTTGCTTGTTGTGTAGGGAAGGCGTAAGGACATAATGCGATCGGAATGACCTGTCGGCAGATTTTCAAGTTTGGAGGCAATGGAGTTTTTGATCATGATGCCAACTCCTGAAAGGTGTCTTTTGGTTTTGGGTTTCCCTGACCAGTAGAGTGTGTAGCCAGCACCATGTTCTTTAAGGCTGCCTTCCTCATGAAGACGAACTTCACTGACAGCAGCAATGTCAATGTTGAGCCGTGACAGTTCGTGGGCAATTAGAGCAGAACAACGCTCAGGACGTCCACTATCCCCAGTATCAAGCATGGTTCTGATGTTCCAACATGCGAGTGTTAGTTTGAGCACACCTTTGCAGGCAGGTGTATGCCTTTGAAATCTCTTTGGTTTTGTTTGACCACATGGAAGATGCCGGTTGGCCGCGGTTATCCAACCAGGTGTGGAGATGAGCTTTGTTTAGGCCACCTTTGCTAGGCCCCTCTCCGTGTGGAGCAAGCAGTGCTGTCCCTAGAAAAGGCTGCTTGGTCATTCAGGATGCTGCCTCAAGAGACTGTCATCTCCGGGGTCAAGTCTCTAATGACCCATATCCTGAACCGTCTGCATGCAGGGTTGGGTCTGCGGCTTCCAGCTGCTTCCTATCACCTGCCGTTTTCGACCCTCACCTGTCGCTACAGGGCTTTACAATGTGGGTGAACCCTTCAAGCCTGCGCAATGGATTTTTTAGGTGAGGCACAGTGTGCACAGAACTGGCCCCACCCTTTACTCTTAAGGTTCATCTGCCACGGCCTAGTGAGCTTGGACAGTGACAGCGAATACCTCAGGACGTAGGTTTGGTTAGAATATCCTTCTCTTAGATGGATGGCCTTACAGGGCTAAGTGAGCTCCATCTGCCCGGGTTTGGGGTTGGAGTTGTCCTTCTCCTAGGATGGTTGCCAGACGGCTAGCGAGCCCATCCTGCCCGTGGACACACTTTGTCTGACCCTTCAGCTGAGACCTGTCTGGCATGGGAGACCCTACCGGCGGCACAAACCACCTCCAGCATAGCTCTCAACCTCATGAGGGCACGCAAGCTTCTCCCCCGCGACAAGGGGGTGTCCCCGGAGAAGTGTTACAACATAATGAGGCAAAAATTGGTGCTGCTCAAATACAATGTTCATTTTATGGTTACAGGGTTCCCTAAGTATTTTTAAAATGTCCAGCAAAGTAAATTTGTCTTCTAGCTGCTGTGCTGATAGTGTATGTTGATAGACTTCAACAGCTTCCCCACTGTGTGGGTAAAAAAACCACCAACCATGGGGCTTGAAAATTTTCTTCTATTTCACTGAACTTTCAGGCCTTAATTACCAAGGTGAAAACACTGACCCTGTTTCTCCAGCTCTCTGCTGTCATCCAAGAACTGTAGTGGCTTCCCAAATAAGTCTGAGAGGCACTATATTAGTTTTGGGGATACACAACTGGTTTTGTGCTTTGTGCCTTCTCTCACCCTGTTTTCTTTTTAAACCAAATGTTGGAATCTCATGGTGCATAATAAGAATATTGTCAGTATGATAATCATGTCATAATTGAATTTGAGTCTCTTACTGCACTAAAGCTTTTACTAATTCTTCTTCAGATTGTGACTGAAATATAACATCCCAGTTTCTGCTTTAGTCATAATTTCCCCCTCTCCATGCTTACTTACTCTATAGCCTACAGGAGACAGGGAGGGAACGTATCAAGTTTTGGGCAGGTGGTGGTTCAGTCTCAGGCCAGTGCAGCTTGAGCAGATGTGCTGGAGGGCAACAAAACATCCCACTGCAGAGTGACACTGACTATTCCCTTTGCAGGATGCAGGGTGGAAAGCAGGACATAATCATGACTTCATGTAATTCTCAGCTGTGGCAGAAATAAGTGGCAGCAGTAGAGTATTTCACCTCCACTGATTCTTGAGGCAATCCTGCCAGTGAGACCTAACAGGTGGAAACACCAAATCTATAATTTCTGCTCAGGTTGCAAAAAGCAGTTGCAAACTAAAGCTTTGCATGTGCCTTTGGGCAGGAAGGGGAGGAAGGCAAACCTTTATCAGATGAAAGGACTGCCAGTGTACAGCTTTGTGCACACTTTTTGCTGATAGCAAACCCTAGATCCTCTCCTGTCTGTTTCTGTATCATCAATGGCCTCAGCTGAAGACATAAAAATAAATAAGGACTTTTAACTGCAATGGAGTCATTGTTGAACACCGTATCTGATTGTATTTTGAAGAAATTTAGTTGAATCAACTGAGTAGTGGACAATGAAGGCTGGGGAAAGCAGATGCTCATATGCTCATTTTGGGAAAATCTATTGTGTAAGGAGTGGTCCTGCTTTCCCAGTGAGTTTGCCATCATGCCCATACATTTGTGAGAATTTCAGCTGAGGCCAGCAGCAACATGGAGAGCATGGTGCAGTCCTTTTGGTGTGGCTGCATTAGCAAAATAGAGGCAGGTACTGCTCCTCTGCATTCATGGTTGTCTTCCTTTGCAGCCTCACTGCATGTGACTGGCTCCAATCAGCATGGCAGCCACAGGATGAAACCTCAGCAGCAGCATCCCTGTTCAGCCGCCACTACAACTACTCTATGCCTGGAGCACTGTCTGTGCAACATGCAGGACTAGCTTCAGCTGCCACATTCTTCCAACAGCCAGGTCTTTTCCAGCATGACACAGTCCCATCTCCCAAGGTAGACACACCAGCCATGCATGAGAGAGAAAGTGATGAGGGTTATGCTTTAACCCTTTAAGAAAGAGTAAGTGGGGTCAAGGTTTATAATAGATGTCAGACTGCTACTCAATCCTTAATAGGAGTTGGTTGCCATGGGTGGAGGCCCAGATGTTCAGTATTTCTATTAAGTATATACAGACAGACTACAGCCTATGACCAAGTGCGGTGGCAAAACTAATTAGCCTGGAGGAAGTGCTGACCTAAGAGGTCATGTTAGTACAGCACCCATGCCCCAGCTGTTTCCTATTTTGTATTAGCTCTGAATTTGTATCAAATCTGTTACTGGTCCACCCATCCTCCTTTTTTTTTTTTTTTTTGCATCCCTCTGTGTCTTCCTCTGAGATATACCATACCATGTGTATAGATAACCTATTACATTACATATGTTTACAGGAGAAATGAAGGTGGGTGTTTGTAGCACAGGAGGGATGTTGGGACAACACCTTTTAAGTGATTTAGATCTCAAAGAAATGCTTATGAATCCAATTTACAATAAAGAAATATTATTTAGTAGTAACCTTAGTGATAATTTGAAGAAATGAAAATTAATGTGAGATTTATGACTTCTATATATAATTCTTCTCTTTCCTTTTTTTTTTTCTGTTTGTGTTTTGTGACTCAGATCCTGTTTTCTAGTTTCTTTATTATCCTGTATGTATTTTCTGTCAATTTTTTATTGATCTTAAACATTACTAGGTCTTTGCCTTTTTTCTGATCTGGTGGAAAAACAACCAACCAACCAACAACCAACCAACCAAAGGGAGTAAATAACTTAACTGCAGCTATCCTTAAGCAGAAGGGTTTAAACAAGCACCCAGGGTGAAATAATTCCTGTAACAGGATACAAAAGGACCATGAGATGACTTGGGATCTGTCTACATAGGGGGCAGCTGACAGCTCTCCCTGTCTGAGTTCAGACCTCTTGGGAAGGCACAGAGACAGGTAGCCTAGATTTGTGGTGTTGCTACTAATATAGCAGCAAGGCTAAGGCTTTGGACTCAGAGCTGGCTTTTAACCAGACATCCCAGGCATCAGTTATCTCTGTCAAGTCCCTTGCAGAGCGTTGTTTCTAGTTTTCTCTCTGCATCATATATACACTGTTCCCTTACTACAATCCAGGGCTGACTGAGATCTCAGACAAGCTCTGTCATCCTTGGAATTGCCTGCGCTGCCCTATTCCCCTCGCAACATGCCTTCCGTTATGTTGAAGAAGTACCTGGTGGGGGAGAGTAGTGTGAGAATATATTACATAGCCTTGTTCTGCATTCGTGTTGCTAGTGGTTACCTTCTGAAGTCTGGTATTACCATAGCCATTTTAAGTCCCCTGACATCTCCACAGCTGAAGTGGAATGAGGCATTTTAGTATTATCGGATTAGTCACAGAATGCATTTGTAATGCGCATAGATTGGTAATTAAAAAGATAGCTTCAGCTGTCTGGATGGGTCAGGAGAACCTGATTCTCTGAGGCCCTTCCTGTAGAAATAATAGCAGCTGTAGCCCTTAAGGTGTGACTATGATTAGACAGTGGGAGTCTTGTGTGTCAAAGCACTTTTTCCTGAAAGAACTAGTAAAGACCAGCCTTTTTATCTCAGACTGAGTAAATAAAATTCAAATCAGCTCTGCCATCTCTTTAAGTGGTCCTTCAGAAGTGACTGTTGCAAATGGAGTTGCACATTTCACTCATAAGAGGAAAGGAACAATGTACTTCATTGGTATAAAGTCATAAGTTAATGAAGTTTGATAGTAAATGTGACAGCAGTTTAACAAGATTTGATGGCAGGGTAGACTTATTTATTTCATAGGGGACAGCATCAGACAAAATTGTCGGGAAGATCCTACCATTGAATCATGAGGTTCAGAAAGGAACTCTGCTTTCTGAACTTCTCAGAGAGGAGCCAAAGTGTGGCTGGATTCAGTTTTAGCCCAAGACTTGGTCAACAATTTATGTCTAAAGGATTATATGTACACAATTAACCCTTTGAATCGCTTAATTAATTTCAAAGTTTAGCATGCTTGCCATGAAATTTCAGGGTCTCTGGTCTGGGTGAAATTCTTATTGGAGCTGCATGGACTTCACTCCCACTGAAGCTGAAGTTTGCAATGGATTCAGGCTGTTATTTGAACAGATTTTCTAACAAACAATTTAATCTAAATTGCCTACTAAGTTGCTGAATTATCCACTAATATATTGCACTTAACTTGTAATGTTTGTATGGTCCAAAGGAACAGAGAACAAAAATTTAAATCTAAAAATTGTTATCATCTAGTCAAATAATGATTATTAATCTGTTAAATGATGTTTACATTTATATTTCAAATTATATACAGTTAGGTTTTTTTCAGTGTATATTGATTTCAGCATTTATGGTGATTTTTCCATATTGAATGCCTGTTCATCTGTTTGTTTTTTGTTGTTGTTTTTTTTTTTTTGCTACATCTAAAACTGATGTTACTCAGGTTGCAAGGCTGCATTCATTTAACAGACCAACAGTTGACCTTGTGAGTTTTAGTCACTGTGGTATAGATCTGCTTATATTCCTATGCTGGTATTTTCAAATCCTCTGCTCTCTTCCCATGTTTGTGCACCTATATGGTACATTTTTATTCTAGATTGAGGCAGGGATGAAGAATAACTATTTGTTATTGCTATCCACCTTTCAAAAGTAGAAATAACATTTTGTTGTCCTTTAAAAATGAATTTTTATGCTATCTTAAAATAATTCAATTCTTTTCTATGCTCTGAAACCTTTGCTTTTTTGTAAAATAAGAGTTTTCTTGTGGTTACTGAAAAAATTGCTGAAAATCTCAGTCATTTTACTTTAAATAGACAAACTGTTCTAGTTGAGTTTGCCTCTTTTTCTCCCTTCTTTTTCCAATAAACTTCCTGAAATGGATTTGTTTTTCCCTCTTGAAAATAATAGTGCTACTAAATTACAAAGCTTTGTGCTTAGGATATCATACTTACTAGAGGTCCATACTTTTAGAAAAGTGCTTTTTTTTGTCACTTCCACTTAAAAACGTTCCTTTTCTGCTGCAAGAATTTATTTTTTTTTAGATAGAAAGAAATGTTGCAAATTTCATAGAACTTAATATTGTTATTCTGCTTCTTAGTTCAGCTCTCTGCAACTGCACTAGAAAAGAGCCAGCAGCATTGCGAGGTGGTTTTCTTGAAGGTAGAAGTGAAAGGGAACAGTAGATATCTGAAATGGCTGAGATAAGAGCCTCACTTAGGACAAAACAGGCATTTCTGGGCAAACAACAGTGCAGGAACTGCACAGAAAATGGAAGAGCACTAGTTGGTTACAGTATATGAATTGCTGAAGGTCTGCACGGCTGGGCAAACCAATGTTCATGTTCAGAGTTGCAGCAGCCAAAAAAAGCTGCAGCTTTGTGCAGCACTATTTTAGGACCTTACTTCCTTAGGCAGATAGTGCTGTTTGCCAGAGCATCTCAATCCAAGTTTCTTCCTTAGACATTTGTGTGGATGGTGGAAAACACAGTTTTCCAGCTAACATTTTTTAACTCTTTATTGTGTAAAAAGTGCTATCTCTATTCTTACAGCTTTCTTATGTTACAGAATCTTAGGTAAAGTCTTGTGAGGCGCATTCCTAGCCTGGACATTCTCTTGGGCAAAATAGGTCCTCTCAGATGATGTCTTTTCTCTAATTGTATGGTTACAGTGGCACTTGGACTCACACTGACTAGAGAAGCCTCTAGGCTGGTTATGTTGCCCAGGTGTTTTGGGAATTCTCCCATTCATAGAAATTGCCTGTTTCAGGTTTTTGTTTTGGTTTTATTTTGTTTTGCTTTCGGGGGGTTGGGTTTCTTTAGCTGGGGAGGATTCTGTTTGCTTGTTTGTTTGGGGTTTTGTTTGGGTTTCTTCTGTGGTTTTTCTCTTGTTTTGGTTTTCTTTTTTTTTCTTCGAATTCTCTGTAGGGTGAATGAAAATCTTCATTTACTGTCATTAGTTGCAAAAGAAGCTGATAATGGCCAGTGACTCTGGCTAAGGTCTGCATGCACATTAACATTGCAGTAATTTGTTATGCACATAAGACATGAAAATTGGCAGGGTTTTTTTTGTTGTTGTTGGTTTTTTGTTTTGTTTTGTTTTTAAAGGCAAACTGTTCAAACAAATTTAGAGTTAGGCTGGGTCCTCCTCTCAGTGGCACTTCAGAAATACTTTTGAAGTTTAAAAATACCATATCAGAAGCTGTTAAATGTCCTTGATTTCTCTGCTTTTAAGTAAAAGTGCATATGGCTGCACATCAGCCATTGGCAAAGCTGTGATTAATGTGACGGCTAAGATGTTAAGCATCAAAGGGAAGTACTGTTTTAAATCACTCTTTCTTCCAATTGAAGAGTTCACTAATGCCTTGAAGACTGTCCTGTCCCTTTGTGAAACACGAATTTCTCTTCTTTGACTTTTCATTGATTCAGAAATGTCAGTTGTTCATATGATATGCCGCAATGTGAAATGTGGCAAATGAAAATTCAGAAGAGGCCTTGTGGACCCTGGATTATATCTGCAGTGGGAGATGGGTCATTGTACAGGGTGCTACAGGTTGCTTTCTGCAGCCCAGGTGTCCTGACTGCTCTGAATGGGTTCTCCACTGGACAGCTCCAGTTCACTAAGAAACAGAGCACTGCCTTGCCATGACTGGAGTGGGAGCTGCTCTGGGAGCTGTGCCAGGGCTGCATGCTCCAGGAAACACTAGTGGGATGGCTCAGTGTCTCAGAGATAATCAGCTGCAGCTCTGCCAGCAAAGCTGGAAGCATCTCTCTGAAAAGGTTTAGAACAGCTGATGGAAATGTTGCAGCTTAAGCTATGGCAAGGTTTATTCTTTGGAGTTATCCAGCCCTCAGCTTGACTGTCACCCCTGACATGGAGAAAAGATACTAGATTTGCATTTGAACACTGTCATGATTGTTATTGATGTTTGTTGACATAGTGCCTGCTATGCCAGACAAACCCCAGGAAACAGTTGGCATATACCAATACTAGTGGATGGCTAGCTATTCAGTGTCATGGGCGACTAATGTTCTGCTCCCCACACCTGGAGGCACAGCCTGGAGCTGCATGTGCCCCACTTTTCCTGTAATAACAGATTATGGCCAAAACAAGCTCTTTTTCTCTGGCGGTTTTGTCATAGCATCTTGTTTGGGACAAATTTTTCACATTGCAGTTATGGGGCTTCAGCAATACAATGCTGGCAATAACAGCGATGTGCTGTTGTAGTTTGGAATTATTATGTAAATTCTCTCCCCTGCCACTAATTGCCCATGCCAGCAGTTAACAAAAAGAAGTAGTTAACTGCTGATCTCTTAGGTGGGGGCAGGTTGTCTCTTTTGTTTTTTGGGACATTTCTTTCTTTTGGCTTAGCTCGGCGGAACTAGGGAGCAGTGTGTGTGCTGCCTAGGAGGGAAGCTGCTCTTTGCTCTCCTGCTCCTGCTGCTGGCACCGCTGGGGCTTCTTGCTGAGCCACTGCCTTTTTCTCCTCGCTATGGCTGTTTCTCCTCTGGTTCCTGCATCTGGGGTCCCGGTCTCTGCTCCAGTCTCACCACCGCCTGCACCGTCACGGCCTGCCTGTCCCAACTGGGGCAGCGACTCGGGAGAGAGAAGTTTGCAGCTGTTTTCCAGGACACACAGCGGTTCCCCACTTTCAACTTCCTTTCTTCATTTGGGACAAGAGACACAGAGTTCATCTGGGAACTCACCCTGCTTCCAGCCGGGCTGTGACACTGATACTGCCATAAGTATTAACTCTTCTCCTGAAGGAAACTTGTTGTTGTGGGGGTTGTTGTTGTGAGGGGTTGCTGTTGGGGGAGGTTGTTGTTTTGTTTGTTTTTTTCCTCTGTGGTGTTGGGGAAGTGGTTTGCTCTGGTCTGTTTATAGTTATACCTATACCTATACCTATACCTATACCTATACCTATACCTATACCTATTTATTTATTTATTTATTTATTTATTTATAGCAGTTAGGGACAATTATCCTTCTTGTATTAAAATTCCTTTTCTTAACTTTGATAAAGAGTGGCGTGATTATTGTGGAGAAGGCCCCTCCCCTGCTTGTGGGTAAGCGTTTTAGTTTTTCCCCTCAAACCAGGACATGTGCTGTTAATAAACACATTCCTGCTTGCCCTGCCAAAGGTTTAGCTGTTGACAATATTAGGAGATTTATGCACTCTATTTTATTTATTCATCTGACATCTCTGAGTAGTATCAATTTCAGCGTAGGTATTCAAAGTGATAGAGGCATTATTTGCCACAGTCTTCAGAAGTGTCAAAAGAGACTTGAACACAGAGATTTTTAATTAGAAAATCTAGGAAAACATGATAGCCACAGACTAAAAATAATATCCTCTATTCTATTTATACTTTTCCTCTTGTTCAAACCCTCTGAGAGATGGTGGGAGCCCATGACAGTGAGGGTGTTGCTTAGAGTTAGGCTTGGCTTTTTGGCAAGGGATCGCCTCCTCCACTCATGGGATTATGATGCATCTATGGGGTGCCCTCATTCTCCTGTGAGGATGGAGGATCCCTATCAACTGTGCTGCTCTGATGTCTTTGCTGCGTTTGCTCTGCAAGTTGCACTGTCTTGCAATGCCCCCAGACACCACCTGTGAAAGGAATATAAGCACTTATATGACTAAGAGCTGCTGTATTTTTCTAAGATATTTATTTTTAAAAATTACATGGTCATAAGCATAATTTTCAGGAACACTTTACACCCAAGATTCTTCGCTGTCCTTTTCATTCCTTTCCATCATCTCTGCGGAATTCAAGGACCTTATTGTATTGCACTGGGCAGCACATGTTATGTCTGACTAAGCTCTGTCAGTGCTGAGCTGTTTTGCACTGTCTTCTGGTATCTCTGGGGAAAATGGTTTATGTAGTACAGTACTGCCATCAACCTACTGTATTTCACTTCTTTCACAGGGGTATGTCGTTCTGTATTTGCTGGTAGGTTTGCAAGGTGAAGAGGTTTAGGGATACCACTTATTTCCATTATTAACTTTTGCAGGACCCCACTCTTTGATTTGTGACAAGAATAATTTCTATCTATGCTTATTCAAAGCAGCATGGGGAAGAGAACAGCATGATCTCTGGCAGCTGGTGATGCTCTAACCTACACAAATATATTCAGCTTTGGAAAAGCCTTCACCAGTATGCATATCTGGTAAAGGTCCTCTGGCCTTTACAGCATTTTTGCTTCTGAGACAGGAATCAGCAGCTGGTAATGCAGGTGTGCTTAACTGTTGTAATTAGGTGTATGAGTTGCACCACTACTTGCTTTGTCAATGTAGTAGCTGTATGGAGTCATTGTGCATTTTTAGGGCTAGGCAGAAGCTGGGAATTCCTATGTACTGATGTGGAAGTTATTCCAGATAGAGCATACACGATGAAGATTCTTGATTTTCCTTGCAGATGATGCAGCCAAGCAGTTTGACACTTTCAGTGGTGATTTGATTGCTCTGTGATAAATTTATATTCTGCTTACAACCCTGTGAAAAAAAGATTTAACAATTTTGAATTTTACCTGTAATTGATTTAGAACAGGTTTAGCTCCCAAGATTTAATTATATAAAAAACCTCTCAAACTAAAACAAAACACAGAAAGGTGTTTAGCCATATCTTGGAGAAAATGAGCTAGTACATGCTAGTACATGCCTACTTGACTGTTAATGACACATTTCTCTTCATCCTGAGCTTTGGATTGCCCTTTGCAACACATATCACCTTCTTGCAGTACCTCACAGCGTGCAAACCAAAGTAAAATCAAGACAGAATGAAACAGTGGCTATGTGCTGCTAGGCATATATTGCATATATTGGTTTGCACAGAAAGGCATAGGGAAGCATTTTACTACAAGCACATCCTTTCTGTAGTTAATATTTTTGTGGACTGCATTCCACTGCCTACCATCACAGGCTTGTGTTTTCTTTTCTTTAGCAACAGAGGTTATTTGACTGTCTCCTCACTTTGACTATACTCTCTTCACATTCACCCAAGGTCTTTTTTAATGGAAAAACAAGTACTCAGGCTCTGAAGTAATGCATGAACTTGCTGGATAACCAGGGGTTTCCTTCTGTTGGCCAGGAAAGGCTGAGAACTGATGCATCTAGCTGTGATTTTAAATATGCTAATTTAGCACCAAAAGAGAACATCTTATTGGTCTAAAAAAAGCAATTATTGAAATTATGATATTTGTGTTCTGCTTAGAAAGTATAGGGAGGAGGTCTCATGGCAGATAACATCTATCCTCCCTATTTTCATTGTTTTTCCAAGCACCAAAACTTTTTGATTCATCTGGCAATCTACACTGGAGTTTAATAACATATTCTCATCACAATGCAACATGTAGGCTTGCTAGCCCTTCATGGTCCTGCTTGTTCTGTCTCTAGTTCTTGTTCGTCAGGAAAGTGGAGAAGTGGTTGTGTAAAATACAAAGCCTGGACATGCTACTGGGACATGATGGAACAGCAGGCAAGAAACAGAACCAGGGAGGGTTGGTAGGCTCTTGGTGTTAATAGGCTCATCTTGGAATAATATTTAAAGAAATGTCTTGAAAGTTTAGAGAAGAGAATAAAGACAGTAATGCTATGTAACACAGACTGCATTGCTTTTCTTTCTGAGTAATTATTTTTTTCCAAGCCCAGAGCTTGAAAATCTTGCAGAGGTATTGAAAAATCACCTAACATTGGGATAGGGCTTCGGATAAAAAGAAGAGCGATACTGGCTCTGAATGTGTCCATTCTAATGCTGATGATGCATGCAGTGAGATAATTAGTGCCCATGATTGTTATTCCAGTTATCTAGTTCTCATTGCCTTCAGATCATAGAATCATAGAATCGATTGGGTTGGAAAAGACCTCCAAGATCATCGAGTCCAACCCTTGGTCCAGCTCTAGTCCATTTACTAGATCATGGCACCCAGCGCCACGTCCAATCTGTGTTTAAAAATCTCTAGGGATGGTGAATCCACCACCTCTCCGGGCAGCCCATTCCAATGCCTGATTACTCTCTCTGTAAAGAATTTTTTTCTGATATCCAACTTCAATTTCCCCTTGTCCTATTTCTGAGTGCCTGGGAGAAGAGACCAGCCCCCACCTGGCCAGAACTTCCCTTCAGGTAGTTATAGACAGTGATGAGGTCACCTCTGACCCTCCTCTTCTCCAGGCTAAACAACCCCAGCTCCCTCAGCCTCTCCCCATGGGACTTGTGCTCCAGTCCCTTCACCAGCCTTGTCGCTCTTCTCTGGACCCACTCCAGCACCTCAATATCCTTTCTGAACTGAGGGGCCCAGAACTGAACACAGTACTCAAGGTGTGGCCTCACCAACGCAGAGTACAGGGGAAGGATCACTGCCCTGGTCCTGCTGGCCACGCTATTTTTGATACAGGACAGGATCCCATTGGCCTTCTTGGCCACCTGGGCACACTGTTGGCTCATGTTGAGCTTCCCGTCAATTAGTACTCCAAGGTCCCTTTCTGCCTGGCTGCTCTCCAGCCACTCTGTGCCCAGCCTGTAGCGCTGCAGGGGGTTGTTGTGGCCAAAGTGCAGGACCCGGCACTTGGTCTTGTTGAACTTCATCTCATTGGAATCAGCCCATCTCTCAAGTCTATCCAGATCCCTCTGCAGAGCCCTTCTGCCTTCCAGCAGGTCTACACTCCCTCCCAACTTGGTGTCATCAGCAAATTTGCTGATGATGGACTCAATCCCCTCATGTAAATCATCAATAAAGATGTTAAACAGGACTAGACCCAATACAGACCCCTGGGGAACACCACTGGTGACTGGCTGCCAGCTGGATGCAGGTCCGTTCACCCGCACTCTCTGGGCCCGACCCTCCAGCCAGCTCTTAATCCAGGAGAGGGCACACTTCTCCAGGCCATGGGCTACCAGCTTTTTCAGGAGTATATTATGGGAGACAGTGTCAAAGGCCTTCCTGAAGTCCAGATAGACACATCCACAGCCTTCCCCTCATCCACCAGGTGGGTCACCTGATCGTAGAAAGATCAGGTTGGTCAGACAGGACCTGCCCCTTCTAAACCCATGCTGGCTGGGTCTAATCCCTTGTCCACCCTGAAGGTGCTGTGTGATTGCACTCAGGATGAACTCCTAACTAACCCTGCCAACTTATGGGCTACAGTTCTTTTGCTCTTCCTGGATAGATGAAGCCCATCTGCTTTAACGAGACTGGGCAACACAGAGTTTGCGCCATGATCAAAAAACCCAAAATTTTGATGATAGCACCATCCCCTAAACCACCTATTGGTAAGCTGGGCTTTCCTAAACCTCTCCTCATTCATCCCAGCTAGCACAGGAACTGAGGCAATTACTACCTGTGCTCCTGTCCCCTGAAGAGATCGGGTCAGTGCCTTGAAATCTTTTTTAATTACTCTGGTACTCCTTTTATTAATGTCATCACTTCCAACCTGGACAACCAACAGTGGGTAATAGTCTGAGGGTTGGATAAGTTCAGGAAGTCTTTTGGTAATATCCCTCACCCTGGCCCCGGGAAGGCAGCAAACTTCCCTGTGGGACGGGTCTGACCAACATATAGGGCCCTCAGTCCCCCTCAGAAGGGAGTCACCGATTACAACAACCCTTCTCTTTTTCCTCTTACCTGTAGTCGTAACCCGTCCGGTAGGCTGGGGGTAACCAGAAGATCTTGTAGATAGATCCTCCTCCTGTCTGTCCTCCAACAGACTGTCCGAGTCCAGGGCCATATACCTGTTTTTTAAGGGCACCCTGGCAGGTGAAAGGGGTCGAGAGGGGGTGTTTTTGCCTCTACGTCCAGGCACCTGTTTCCATTCATCCCCAGCCCTATGGTCTGTTCTGTCTGCCTGATGGCAGGAGGGGCTGGGCTTCACCACCTCCTGCTGGGCTTCCTTAGGAGTGGAAAGGGTGTGACTCCACCAGTCAATTTCCCTTTCACTCTCCCTTATGTTTCTGAGCCTATCGACCTCTTCCTTTAGCTCTGCCACCAGACCCAGCAAATCGTTCACCTGCTCACATCATATGCAGGCGCTTCTCATACTGTCCTCTGGTAGTAGGTCCAGGCTCAGACAGTCTATGCAGCCAGAGGCCTGAGTGGCTGCATCCTTTTTAGAGGGTTCTGTCTGTATTGACACCCCTCTACTGGTAACAGGAGCAACAGCTTTCATTTTTTTGGGAGGCATGACTGCCTTATAGCTGTGGGGAAAGGAAGAAAGAGACAAAGAAACAAACGGAGGAGAAAAAAAAAAAAGAAAAGGCTGCAGAAATACCTAGGCTTCTGCCCTGCCTGTTCGCCCTGCCTGTGCGAACTGCCGTGCAAACTGCCGTGCCACGCCCTCACTGACGTGCCACGCCCCTGTTTGCCCACTACTGTTTGCCGCGGTCCAGGTCTCTTGCGCTCCCTAGAGATGTTTTTAAAGCCTTCTCACTCTCCTGCTAATGAGCAAGCCCCGCCTCCAACTCCCCTCTGAGTCACCTGCTGATAGCTGAAGGAGCAGCAAACAAAGCCTGCCAGGGAATGAGCCAAGCAGCTCCCTTCCCTCCCTTTAAAGCCTTCTCACTCTCCTGCTAACTAGCAAGCCCCGCCTCCAACTCCCCTCTGAGTCACCTGCTGATAGCTGAAGGAGCAGCAAACAAAGCCTGCCAGGGAATTTAATATGGTGGCCAAGATTATTGTAGTAGAATCCTGGAAAATATTGGCATTTTCTGAAGCCAAGTGCAAAAATTAATGTCTCTCCTTCTCCTGAAGGTAGTGATTTTCCCCTCATATCCCAATCCTCTTTCCTTGTTTTTTGGAATATTCTTGTCCCCTGCAAGGTGGCACAGAGGCTGCCTGATGATTCACAGTATGTGATTTGTGTTCAGAAAAAACAAACATAAGTCAAAGGGGAAAAAGAGTAGACAACCGTAACGTAACCATGAGTTTGATTAAACTCCTTGGATCTATTTATTCATAAATGGGTGTCTCGCACTTATCAGGAAAGACCTGGCCCTGAAAGAATCACCTGAAGTGGAGGAAAGAGAGCTGTTCCTCTATACCCACCTACCGGGTTAAGCAGCTCGTGTTATTACATGTAAGTAGCACCAGTGGCAGCTATACCGGTGTATGAATCCCAGTGTGCCAGTGGGTGCCTTGCACAGTAGCTCCCAAAAGTCTCTGTGTCTCCTGAATCTTCAAGAATTTTGTCCTTCTTCCCTTTACAGACATATGAGACTTTTGGACATACAAGAACAGAGGAACAGGAAATTGATATGTTCATCAGTGCCACTCAGTACCTTAGATAGCCTAATTTTACAGTCTTGCCTTTTCTCCAAAGAAATAGGAGTTTGCTTAAACTGAAAGCCATGCTTTTGTCACCAGATTCCTTTGCACATGACATGATTACCAAAGGCTCTTGAAAGACAGAACTTTTTCTCTCTCCCAAAAGCTTCTGCTGCATTCATCTGCATTCATGACTGTTTATCTAAAAGTAAAGTTTCATCTCCAGGGAGATGACTGGCACAGATCATGCCCCTGGCTACATTTCCCTTCCATTACAGAGGACTAGTGTTCAGCATGAGATTTGTCATTAGTAGACATTGTAACCCATTGATGCACTCTCCTTTTCTGAGGTGTCCCTCAAAGATTTCACTGACCTGTGGGTGGTTCTTAGGTGCAGTATCAGCACATTCAGGTTTCTTGTGAGTATAGCCTTCACTCCATAAGCTCTTTGACTTCCATAGCCTCATTCCTAGTGTACTTCAGAATCACCTTTCTTCTAATAGTTTCTCTCTCTCTCTTGCTTTGCCTTTCTGGTCTCCATTCTGGTCTTCCACTCTGCTCTATCCTCCTAACATCTTCTGACATGTGTAACTGGATGTCACACATCATCAAAAAAGTCAGCAACCAAAAGACCTTCCTATGTCACCCCTTTATGTTTAGAGACTTACAGGAAGGAAATAAAAGGAAAGAAGACACCAAGAGAGGGAGAGGAAAATATTACTTCCAAGTAGACCATGGTAGTGCAGAAAGCCTTGATGGGCTTCAGCCACATTTGAGACACATTGTTGCTTCTGGATGACAAAGGAGAATCTCTCTCAGGATGGAAATTCTCCTTAGGAGAGCAATGCCTTGAGAGCCTTTCCTTCAGACATGCTATTAGTCTCTTGGTGCATCCATCTTCATCTTTCCTTGCTGTCTTCGGAACAGTGTAAGAAGGCAAAGGTTTTGTTTCTCACCAGGCTATAGATCCTCCTAAATAAAAGAGTCATGCTTTTGGAGGTTTGTCTGGACTTCTAACAAGCTCTCATTTTACTAGACTAGGAGGTACTATAATCTTGTAGGCACTGGTGTAGACACTATTTCTGCTGACACACTTTGCCAGCTCTTCCCTGCTCCAAGATATCTTCATGGTAATGAGTGGGTTCTAGTAGTTTGAAAAACACAACTGTGATTGCGGCAGAGGAGTGTGTTTCCTGGGTACTTTGCCCCCTGCCCCCTCAGGAAATGACAAGGGGTTTTTATTTCTGGGGGTTTTGTTTGAAACGTGGTTAGAATCATGGTATACCTCTGTAAGAGAGAATGAAACAAGACCTATGTTTGTTGTAGGATTTGTGGTGGCATACAATACACCTAAATCCCCAGACATGTAACAGTGACTCAGCTTTGTTTGTAAATTCCTGTCCTCTTCTGAGCACTTTTACAATTGCATCACTGTCTCTTCCTGGAGCCTGGCTCCCTGTTCTCTGTCATCAAGATTCAATCTTAAAAATATACAACCAAGATCTAAATATCAGCAGTGTCTTTGGAGCTATCATAGTCTATGGAGTAAGAAATGTGGTGTTCACCTCACTCCAGACCCAGGAGACCATAAGAAACTGCATATTATTGAAGGTCATCAGAGGAAGGGAGACTCTCAGTTCTGTGTGCATGCAGACCACAGAACAGACAGGCCACACTGGAGGGCAGACACTGATTCAACTCTGTACATGACTATGATTTCTGAACCTACATCCATGGATCTCACTGACCTGAGCACCTTGTAGAGATGAGAGAACAGAAGTTTTGGTTCTGGCTCAGACACCAAGAAATTAGTCCTGGAAAGTGCTGTACATACACAGTGGCATCCAAGCCTAGCAGTAAGTATAGATTTGCCCTGAATCCTGTTCTTCTTCAATTCTTGCTCCTGATTTGAGAAAACTCCTAAGTGTTTCTCTGATAAAGCCAAGATTTTCAGGCTGCACAGTGATCATCTAGCTTCTGACCATACCTTGCCCTGATGCCAGGGCACCATGTCTTTACTGTGACTTTTCCGCATAGCAGCCTCCTGCCTGGAAGGGAAAACAACTTTCTCCCTGTGGCCTCAACATCTCTGACACCTGTGTCTAAAGAGACATCAAGGCAAAAGCTAAATCTGGGAAACAGAATAGTTGTCTTCTGTCTCTATGGGAGAAGGAGAGTCTCTGTTTTCTTCAATCACGGCCAAATTGGAAGCAAAAAAAAGTCCCTTCCCTAGCTGGAGTCTGAAGGACTGGATTAGGTCTCAGGAGTGAATAGTGTCAAGAATAATAATGCATCTTGCTTTCTTCATTACTTTGTGTATCTACAAGCACCCCTGGGCTCTTCATGTGAGGCTGTTGCAGAAAGCCTCTGAGATGTTTTGCTAGGAACCTGTAGAAACCTAGAGGAAACCAATTCTAGAAGATGGGACCACTTAAAGAGCTCAGGAGAGAATGTAGTCCCACAAGGCAGAACACGTATTTGCTCTTTACTGCTGGCCTGTTGCTTTTCTATTTCTTAAGCATTCCCTTTCCACAGTCTTATATTAATAAGGAAGTGAAGTAAGGAAGTTGAATGAGGAGTATTTCAAAGATCTTGCATTATGTACCAAAATTTCCGGAGATGAGCTGTAAAATAATAGGGGGGATTTTCTTGTTTGGTTTTTGGTTTGGTTTGGTTTGGTTTTTTTGTTTGTTTTTTTTGGGGGGTTTTTTTTGGTTTTTTTGTTGTGTTTTTTTTTTAAATCAGTATGTTTTATGTTTCTATGATTTCCTTTCTGGTATCTGATTTTGTAGCAACCTCACATTTTAAATCTTTTCTCCCTAGAAATTAAAAGGCAACTTTCCCTTTATAGAAACATAGGTGTTCGCTTGAATTCAGTGCCTGGGATTACAGCAGGTAAAAAAAAATCTATGCTAAATATAAAATTGTAAAAAAAAATTGAAAAATTTAAATTTGTAAGTATTCTGATTTGGTGACACTGGCCAGCTGATGATAACAGAGTATGCATATACACTGGTAGGTTCAGGGCAGCAGTCAGTCATGCTCTCAATCTAAGGCAAACATGAAAGGATGCTTTGTGTCTTTGGAATTTGGTAGGATATGCAAATACCTAACAGGTTTCTTTTTTTTTTTTCCCCAAAATCTAAGTGGAAGAGCTCTGTCTCCCTCTGTTATAGACCCATCACAAAATACAGTACAATCTAGTATCAGTCCTCATTCATGAAGGATCAGCTTGGAGCCTGGTATGCACAAGTGATGTAAGAGCACATCTATTTTTGATCACTTCGTACCAGGATGCTTTTGTTAGCATGGGGGAGCTGTAGTGGCTAATACAATGATAATAAAGTATTATGAAAGGAGACAGATGTAAGCCCTACAGAAGTGGTAAGAAACACTAAAGTTAGAATTCTCAAAAGACACATGTAACTTGTTACACAGGCACAAAAGTAAACAACTTGCCAAGTCCCTTGTCTGTCCAAGTGGAACAATGGGAAGTCCTGGGTGCATGATGGTTCTTCAGATCTCCCCTTATTCTCATGCTGCAATATGATACAGAGGCAGAAAAAAACCCCAGGTGGGTCCCATCTTATCCAGCCCCCAGCCACAGACAGATATAGCAATAGATCTACATTTTCTGTTGTGTGGCCGTAACATAACATGGCATTTTTGCTTGGGATTGTGGTTTCTGAGAGCTAGTGGCACATGCTATGGTCAGAGGACAGAGCTTGCTGCTCAGTGGGGTGGACGCATCCCTGACCTGCATGCAGGAGCACCCACTGGCTCAGTACATGTTTCCCTATTCACAGGAAAAGAAACAACATACTTTCTTCTTTTCCAGTCTTCTTCCTCAGGGCAAAATAAAAGTTATATCTGTCATGTATAGAAAGATGTGGGATATTTTTGCAATGCTCCTGTCCCACCTGCAGTGACATTTTTGTCTGTCTGTCACAACCACTCTCCCACCTCCTTATTTATACTATCTGCTTTCTCCTAGATTTGGCAGAGAGCCAGGATTTTGTAGAATTTTAAGCAAAAGAAAAAATTAAATGAGGAAATACAGATAGAAGAGGAGAGAGGATCCCCGTTAGTATGCCAGGCAAGGGAAAGGAAGCAGCAGTGTGAGATCAGCCCCTGCTCTATGCTAGTGGATTTACACTGTGAAAAATACTGCTGGGAGCCAAGCTGCATTTATTCTCCCGTGGATGGAACCATTAGTATGAAGCAAATAATCAACATTTCCTAAACAGATTTTTATTGACTTTTTATATACTGATGGAATGTGCAATTTTTCTTGTCAATCAGTCAGGCAGAGAATCAAAAATTGGTGCTGAAATCAGCTGTTTTCTGGGACAAAAGTTTTGTTTGAGCTAGGATCACATTTATCTCTTTCCCATTGCATGGACTTTGAGTGGTGGCATGACCTTCAAAATGTATGTGTTAACAAATCATGGGAACATAAGCCAAGTAGGATTCCTGGATGAGGGAGCAGAAGGTCTGATTACTGGGAGCTTGGAAATGTCTGTATTTTGTTGTTAAATGCTAGCTGAATAAGAATCAGAACAGTTTATAATAGCATCACGTGGAAAAACATCTCAAGTTATACACATAGCACCAATGTGGATCTTTCTTGTCTTTGAGTTTTTCCTTTTGCAGCCTTTTAGTACAACAGAGATATCTCATGGAATTGCCTTGCCTACCTGTGCTACTATGAATTATTTTCATTAGTGCACAGGGGTACCTAAGACAACAGCTTCATTATGTCAGGCACTGCTGACACCTGTTGCAAGAGACAATGCCTTCTCCAGAGGTTTTGGAATCTAAATAGGCAGAGGATGAGAGGAGAAGGTAGGGGCAAAATGCCACCGTGCATTATCCAAGAAACAGAGAAAAGAAATTGAGGTAATTTTCATATTTAGACAATTGATACTTTGAGGACCTTGTTTCATCAAAACAACAAGGCATGTTAATTTCACTGTTAGAAATTATTCAGAGAACATCCATCAAAATTTCTTTTCTCCACCAGCTTGATAAGGGAATTTCTTCATACAGGAGGGATCCCTGCCCCAACAGAAGCCACCTCTTGAAGAGATCCCTGTGAGGTCAAGGCCAGTTTGGCACATCTCCCACTAGCCCTTAGTGATGTATTTCTCTACTCTGGTGAGCATAGCACACACAGAATCTGCCTCCATGAGTCATTTGATCAAAATCAGCCATCTTTTCCGTTAAATTTCACTTTACCAATGCTGTATGTTTTGAATTGAGGCTTTTCAGAGTTAATAGCATTCATTTTTTATTGAGAGAAAATGTATTTTATCCCCTTGTCTGGTATGCAAAATATCTGCCCTGCTACAGCTCAAACTTTCATAAAAAATTTACCATGGAACAACACTGAGTATTAAAAAATGTGAACCTCCATAGTTGCAACTGTGAGCCATAGCCAAGTAAATTCCAGGATATGGTCTCAGTAGAAGAAGCACTCCCTTACCTATATCCCAAGCTGTTTATCTTGACTCTGCCCTTATGTAGGAGCTCCTACAGTCATTATGCAAATCACCCCTTTCAACTTCATTTGCATAATTGAGGAGCTGAATGGAGGGTCTCTATCCCTCCTCCCTAGCTGCTGGAAGGATTGTTTTAGCATGTTTGCTGAACAGATCAACTGTTGAACTGATAACTGTTTTTCAAAGTGATCCTGTTAGCTCACAAGCCTGTTAGACTCTTCTATTCCTAATTCTTTATATACCATGTTATATAAAAAAAAATTCAAAAAAATTAAGTTGGTTACCATAGCAGGTAGCCTCTTGGACTGCAATCAGTGAAGCAGACATTAACATGGAGAAAGGCTCATTAACTTTAGCAGAAAGACCCTTTTTTTTTTTTTTGCAGCTAATAAGTGAGTCATAAAGGTACATATTTTTTCAGAAACTAGATATTTTTCCCAGCACAAGCAACAAAACTGCCCATATTTTAGAGCCATCTGTCTGCTTGGAGTGTGTGTGAACTGTGTTGTTCAGTGCACTTTAAAATCCTAGTTTCAAAAGCAGACGTAACAATAATGGATTTGTTTACTCATCAATATTTCCATTAAGACTGGAATAAAATATTCCAAGTAGCACAGCAATATTGCCAGATATTATTGTCATGTATGAAGCTGAATATATCTTGTATCATATAAACTGAGTACATGCAACAAAATAACTTTTATTCTGTTATATGGATATTAATTGTGTATCTGAGGCTCTAATGTTCAGCATTCATTAACCATCCACTCATGTAACCCTTCACTCCTAAGCTGCTGCCTGTAGCTACCTTTGTAGCTATTCCCAGCTTTGGGAAGGGTCTGTGATGAATAAGATTGCCCTGTGGATAATGGTGAAATGATGTTTTATAGTGTGGTTCTTAGCATTTGGCAGGGACTGCAAACCCTGACAGACACCTGATAAACCTAGACTAGTGAGGTTGATCAGGGCTCTGTTTCCTCACCTCTCGTATTCCTTTTCTTCTTGGTCAAATGTGAAGCATTTTTCTGCTATACCTTCTCTGCTAATACTTTTTCTCATCTTGAAAATTAATACGAACTTTCTGAGGATGTGAGTGGTCACCACCATCTATCCCAGCTATTCTTAAGTTACAGAGTTAGTGAGAATATATAACATAGTAAAATGCAAGTCATTGCAAATCTTAGAGCTCAGTCCTCTAAGGGGATTTTGGAACCGAAATTGCTGAATTTTTTGGTTTGTCAGGGAGTAAATAAAGAACATGTTAGACTGTATCATTCAGTTTGTGCTACTGCTTCCTTGCATCTTTAGACAGATATTCCTTTTGATGTTGTACCAGGACACTGACTTATGAAAGGACAGCAGATGAGCTTCCAAGTTTAGACTGGCAACTCCAAGGCAGCCATGATCAGAGTGAAGGCTTCATGTAGCTGAAGATGATGGACAGTAGCACTCCAAATCTGACTATTTATTATTTTGGTCAACCTAACGCTTTTGGGTGGTACCTAACAGTTGGTTTATGACAATATAGAGAACTTAGAATTATGTCCCTTACTATCAAATTAAAAGATGCCACAGCAACATGATGCATGTAAAGTCACCCAGCATGATTGTCCCTGATATTTTGTCAGTGTTGATTGCAATAAAAAACCCACTTCCATAAACTGTTGGACCTCCAGTCTTCTTTACTCTACTTTGGATTTTTGTTCAGGAAAGAAACTCAGCCAGCTATCACAAAAATCATAAGAGCAAGAACTTTGCTTTGGGGGTCTGAAATTCACATTACCACCACTAGAGGCCTGGTGTGTCAGTAAGTGAGAAACAGAAATCATTCTCTGAGATTAAAACTGGGTATTTTGATTTCCCTTTTCTGATTTTTATTCTATTTTTTTTAACACAAGCACTGTCATTTCAGTATTCAGTTACGAATTAGGATTTGATCTGGATGGATTATTTCAGCAAACAAATGCATTACACTATTATACTTGGTATATTTAGATTAATTAGGTCCTCCTTATTTTAGAGTAAGAACTTCTTTATGGTAAGCAGTTCAATAAAGCCTATTGATTAAAAGGACTCACCAGATATACATGTGGTTGATAAGAGCCACTTTGTATTTCCTGAGTAGAAAAGATAATTCAGCATTTTCATGTGGTTTCAATTAGTGTCTTCATTAACCATGCATGAAATTTTCTTTCCTTTCCCTTACTTGTCTAATAAATATACCATTAGAGCTATTAACTGCCAAGAGTTAAGTTAAGTGCTATAAGATATGCCCAGTATATTGTTGGCTCCTAACGTATTGGTTTTCTGTCTGGATATCTGGCATTTTTGCAGTTCCTTGAAACTCCAAATTCAATGATCTCTGCAGCAGAAGAAAGGTAATTGAAACATTAGGTACAGTTTGGTCCCCAAGAGAATGAAAAAAACCCCAAAAGATAGGCAAGCTTACCTTAGCATTCTGCTTAGCATTCTGCTGAAGTGGGTATATTTTATTTTTGGGAAAAAAATCTTTACTGCAGTGAGAATTCATAACATTAGGGGGATAGTAGGAATGGAAATCATATTTTCCCCGTTAGTTGCATAAACATGGTGTAACAAAATCTCGTAAGTAGAGTGGCAGGTAGACAGACATAGGTTGTGGGAGCTTTGAAATCCACACCTCAAGGTGATTCCTGATTTAGTGAATTCTGGAAAGTCAATCCTTACCTTGGTGTATTGTTACTAAAGAAAAACACTTTTATTTCAGTTCAGGCTTAGCCTGTAAAAAGCTCTTGCAGAACTACAAGAATTATAGTCCCCATATGAAGGATAAGGTGGATATGTCAACACATATTAGGAAAAGAGGACAGGAGACACAAGTCATCTTAAGTCATTGTAAGAAACAGGACAGCTGCTGCTATTTAGGAGGACCACAAAGTGAAAGAGAGTAGACTCTTTGCAGGTAGGCCTTGACAACATAAGACCTATGCTACCTTTATCAGAGACTTGTAAACAGGCAAATAAGATAGGGTTAGGCAGCGGAGACTCTGATGTGACAAATAAGTAAATGGTGGGACTCTGAAGGTAGCTCCAGGAGCAAGGAATGAGCTGGTAATGAGGAAGGCAGCCACAGGAATGGATATGTGGAGACAATTGCTTTTGGCACAGACCAACAGACAAGGGGAGACTGAGTGCAGGAGAAACTAAAAGCAGGATACATTTGTCACTGAAGGAATATGATATGAGGTTGTCAGCAAGAGAGAGAACTATCAAAAGATGTAATTTCCAAACAGAGACATTATTTGCCTACTGACTCCTTCCAAGCAGCTGAAGTCCTAAAGCCATCTCTTCCCTCTGGATGAATGAATTATATGGTCCCAATAGTAGTTTAGCAGGATGTCTTCTAGTCTCACCCCCATCTTCTCCTGCAATGCCATTTTCTTAGCAGAGGCTGCTCAACAGCTACAGGTAAGAAACAGAGGTGTTTTGGCTTACGGGTCTGTCTCAGCCAGTGACTGTCACTTGAGATTGTCCAGGTGACACAGAGCAGCAGTAAGTCTCCCTGATCGGTGCGACATGGAAGGTTAGCTGAAGTGACCGGAACAGCTTCTTGGCAAAGAATTATCATGAGCTCCTCACAGGAGCTCACATTCCCTGAAGACCTCATTGCTAAAGCAGCAAACGTAATTTTTATATTTGCTTCCTGTTTGGAGGCTATTCTACCTTTGATGCAGGATGCCCTTTTTGTCCAGTGAACTACACATTTGTATGTACTTCTTGAACATTTCAGAAGACACGGTTTCAGTACCCATGCTAAGGCTGTAAGTAGCTATGACTACCTCACACATCTTCCAGGACCAACAGAGTAGATGTGTCCGAGCTTCACCTCACTTTGGGGACTATCAGGCAAATGGTGGATGTATTGTCTCTTCAGGCAGATCTGTTTGTAATAGTGTCTGTTACTTTGGAACATTATATTTCTAAATAGCTCTCCAGAATGTACCTCAGCAATTTATGAACAAAGGTTTTGTCTCTGTCCATCCAGTGCTGTTACGTCCATGCAGTGTGGTTTGTAGAGTGCTCCCAGTTTTCTAGGCTCTGTGTTTCACAGAATTATAGAATCAAAGAATTGATTGGGTTGGAAAAGACCTCCAAGATCATCAAGTCCAGCCCTTGGCCCAACTCCAGTCCGTTTACCAGATCATGGCACTCAGTGCCATGTCCAATCTCAGTTTAAAAACCACCAGGGACAGTGAATCCACCACCTCTGCAGGTAGGCCATTTCAATGCCTGATTATTCTCTCTGGAAAGAATTTTTTCTGATATCCAACTTAAATTTTGCCTGGCAGAGCTTAAGCCCGTGCCCCCTTGTCCTATTGCTGAGTGCCTGGGGGAAGAGACCAACCCCCTCCTGGCTAGAACTTCCTTTCAGGTAGTTATAGACAGTGATGAGGTCACCTCTGAGCCTCCTCTTCTACAGACTCAGCCTCTCCCCATAGCGCTTGTGCTCCAGTCCCTTCACCAGCCTTGTTGCTCTTCTCTGGACCTGCTCCAGCACCTCAATATCTTTCCTGAACTGAGAGGCTCAGAACTGAACATAATATTCAAGGTGTGGCCTCACCAGCGCAGAGTACAGGGAAAGGATCACTTCCCTGGTCCTGCTGGCCACGCTATTTTTGATACAGGAGAGGATCCCATTGGCCTTCCTGGTCACCTGGGCACACTACTGGCTCATGTTGAGCTTCCTGTCAATTAGTACCCCCGGATCCCTTTCTCCCTTTCTTTCTTCACTGTCCTCCTTTCTGCTTCAGAGGGTTTCTGCCCCAAAAATGGCATGTACCTCAGCAGCATATTACAAACCAGAGCCTGTAAAGAAAAGTCTGTTCTTCTCTGAGAAGGCCTTTTCCTCTCATATTTTGGGGGTGCCGTGAGCTTTGCAACTGCTATTCTGCCCACAAAACACCCAAGATATTCTTTGGCAGACTGAGCAAATTGCCAGAAAGAGTAGAACAGTCTCATTACATCTCTATCACTGTCTTGGTGTTTATAGAAAATGTGTTGTCCTGAGCTAAGGCTTCATTGTACTGAAATGTTTCCAAGATCTTCTAGTTCATTCAACTATAAGATCACCATTTCTGTACATAAAAAGGAATAAAATATTCTTATTTGTTGAAGCTATTACCCTCTTTCTACTTGTTTGTCTCTATCTAATTATAGTTGTCTGGACCAAATACACTTCTTGAGAGGTAAAGGTCTTGACTTACTTATTTCTCTCATCTTCCACACAGCAAATCCTTCTGTTTAAGGGACAGGATATTCTGAAGTAGACCATTTTCCCCCAGTCTTTAGTCAGGCATGAGTTAGCTGTTGCATGGTCAGTAGGGGCCTTTTCAGCAGCTTCAAACACCTGCTGGATCAGATGCTGCCTGAGTGTGCTTGCTGAATAGGAGGGAGCAGGAAGCCTTTTGCTGCCTGAGCTGGCTGGAGCCTGACAAAGCAACCTGACTTTAAAAACACACTCCCTCTCTGCCTTGAACACTCTTTTCATAGAAAGCTACACTGGGTACCTCCTATTCAGAGCGCACTAGATGCATTTCACTCACTTTGCCTCTAGAGTGAAGATGTTCTACTGCAGCTGAGTTTGAAGCAGCACAAGACAAAGCAAGCTGAGTGGGAGGTGGGTGTGAGGGATGCAGTCAGATGTGGGTGCAGAGGCATTTGACAAGGCTGTTCCCAAAGCCCTCTGAGGAACGGTGCTCCAGGCATCATTCCCCTTCCTGCAGTTTGATGACTTCTTTGTCAGGTGTGTTGTGCAAGCAGCATTTCAGAAAATATCTGTGTTGTGATCAGAGATTACTATTGTCCCTAATCTGTCATCATTAAAGGTTGCAACCTACCTTTGTAATGAAGGTTTTTGCCATCAGTTAAAAGTATTCAATAATGACTAAATACTTAGGAATGACTTTTTATTCTTACAAAAATTCCATCTTTGCATTTCCTATGAATAAATTAATGCATGTGGGAACTACAGAGATCTTGTGCCAGGAGATCTCTGTCACCATGTTCTGCTGAACTACAGAGCTAAGTTGAACATTGTTATGTACATAACTTAGTTTCACAAGCAAAAATTGGCAGACGTAACAAATTATTTCTTGAAGAATGTAGCCTAATAAAGCATAGATGACCCCACTGGAATATGCAGGATCTTTCAAAAAATGTAACACTTTAACTGTGTATCTTGAAGCTATTATAACATAAGTGGAGTAAATGTTTGGCCAGTACAGAAAATGGGCATATCTCCAATTACGAACTCTGCTGTGGTTTCTGCATTCACTTGGGAAGGGCTGTGGGATTGTTTTCCATAGGAACCATGGGGAAATGATGACAAAATATTACCTGAAACCCAGCTGCATAATTTTACCACTACAGGACTGTAGTGAGGCACAGATTGCAGACTGTTGACAGTGATTGGGCCCTTTGAAGATGAGTAAGGCATCCTCACCATTCACACAGAATGGGAAGGAACATGGGGCCAGCACCCTGGGCTCTGATGTGTCTGGCCTTTGCTGCCCATGATGGAAGGTGGAGTTGCAGCCGTGCACACCTAGATTTCCAGAGACCTCTAAACCTGGAGCATGCGGCACAAACCCTCAGAGGCATGATTTACACAACAGTGTCTGAATGATAAGAACATTGAGCATCTTCTGAAACTTTGCTCTGCTCGGGTGCACAAAATGCAAGGGTATGCAATCCAAGCACATAATCCCAAGTGGCTTGACTGCTTCATCTTTATGCTTTTAGTTTCTTTCTCCTCAGAATGTCAACTGCAACTGCCCCTCTTCACTTCCTTCTGCTTTGCTATGACAGTTGAATAGAAAAAACTTGGTCTGTTCACTTGTTTGACCTTGGATCACCAACACCAGTCTTTGTCTCAGCTTTAGGCCAAAGAGCAGGCTGGCATCACTGGCTGCCAGTGTGGGGGAGACACGTAGATGTGTATGATTCAGTGGAGGGTTTAAGGTTCATAAGACTTGGTCCACAATTGGAGTCTTCCACTCTCCACTTAGACCTTCACTGTTTTTGACTCTGGAGTCCCAGGGACACTTTCCTCAGCCTGCATTCTGGACTTCATGACAAGAAAATATTTCTTGCAATTTATAAACTGAGAAATATATTTGACACTGCAGTTTCAAGTTAAAATTAGAAAAATGCCTCTGCAAAGGACTGTCACTGGTGCAGCAGCTTCTAGTTGCTTTCAAGACAGGACAGTGTACTGTATCTAAAGACAATATCAGCATTAGGGAGAGTTGAGACAAGAGAAAATTTGATCTGTTCCAAGGTTTCAGAAAGGGCTGAAGACCTCATCAAATGCTTGCAGCAGGCAGTACAAAGAAGCAGATAACTGGGAGAGCTACTTTGTTAAAATTAAAAAGTAACCGGGGTTTTAGGGGTTTTTTTTTTTGAAGATCATGTTTTTTTAGGTTCCACAAACACCTACAAACACACATTGGAATCCAAAATAGTGGTCCTATAAAGTCATGGGATCTCTGCCTGTGTCTTTTGCAAGTGCCTAAGATTGGGTTGAACTATAGCTGAGATGAATACAGTTCATGAAATCCAGAAATCTGGATTACATGAACTGTGGAGAGAAGCCCTTGGTATCTTTCTTTCTCTTTTAGTTTGCTGTGTTGATAGTGCCATATTAACAGCGCTAAGTTTGTACATGAGTCTTTATGAAGAAAGGTGAGTATTTAATTGCTTGAGATGAGGTAGTGTAAGAAGCTGTTCTCAAAAGCTATGCTGGAACCTATACTCATTTTAGGCCTTGCATTTGATCTGGCTACTGCTAGTGACATCACGACACCTTGGCTTGCTTCATGGCCTCTATACGTCTTCACTCCCTCTGCATAAAAAAATCTATTGGGGAAAAGAGGTGGCTCGGACATAGGAGGTTTGGACTGAGCACTGAATTTTCAGGAACTTCTAATCTGATGATTGGCAAATGCAGTCATGATATCGAAGTGACTGCTTCAGACCTTCTGCTTGCTCATAAGTTTCAATATTACTGTTGTGCATAGATAAGGCATTTTTCCCTGAACCCTATACTTTGCTCCATCAGAATCTGTGTGGCTAGCCCTGCATGCATGCCTGCCTAGATTTGGGGCTCATCATTATGTGAGGAGACAATTCTGCCCTGCATGTAGCCTGATGCCTTGGTAGTCAAGATTTCTCAAGGGGAAAGGTATGTAAAAGCACTTGTCTGCAGTGAGTGATGAATGTTTCAGGAAGTTTAGCATATCTGAGTATGCACTGCAGGACCTTTTCTGCGGTGTTTTGGAACTAGTTTTTGAAATTTGAGAAAATGGATTTTGCATGTAACATTTTTAATATTACATATATTACTTTGAAGCACACACATTAGGCAACAGCACACATCTGCAGCAGTAACAGCCTTTGGCTGACACTGAGTCACAAGAAGAATGCATTACTCAGAAGGAAAAAGAGGAAACAGAAAGCATTAGGGTTAAATGGCAGCGAGTAGGGCTATATTCACACCAAAAATATTAAGAAATGGAAATCTAGCTCTTCTAATGTAGTGGAAGAGAATCTTCTTCTTATATCTTTCCTTTCAGAGTGGAAATAGTATTAAAGGAAATTACCAGAGCAAATAGCCAAGGATATCAGGGGTGATAATAAATTATTTGCTGTATATCAGAAACAAAAAGTTTGGAAGACAGTCAGTGTCTGTACTAGACCATTAGACTGTGAAATGGACAGTTCCATTGCACCAATACTAAATAATAATTTTACCTTGTCCTTAAAGGCAAAACTTACTGCAAAATATGTATTCTCAGTTTATTTTCTACTACCTATGGCTGGTAACCATGAGCTATGCAGGCAGGGTCCTCAAGAGATGCAAAGCATTCCACAGCAATAAGCTACTAAAATAAGACTATTGAGATAAGTGTTATATATATTAAGAAAGAAAAAAAATGCTAATTACCTGTAGCCAACCTGCAGCTATAGCAGTACCACCAGCTGTTGGAAGAGATCAGAATTGTACAATCTGAGCAGGCAAGATGAAGTGATCAGACCCTTAAGAAGTCTTGAAGATGAAGAGAAGCCTATGGGTTTTGTTTAAATTTTCAAATTGTTTACTATTCTGTTTTTGACATTTCTGACACAGATAATTTTCCCCCTCTTTCTGCAAAATGGACTGTGCACAGGGAAAACTACTCTTTTCCCTTCTCTGACTGGGAAGGAGCAGTGGTTGTGACTAACACAGGTCCCATCTGTGTATTCAGGTTGCTTTGTTTTTTTCTTTCATTTTGTACTGCCAATTTGCAATGCCCTTCCCTAAACTGAATTTCAACTATGGTTGGGTGGCCCAAGAATCAGTTTTACTAGGGTTTGAGACACTGAAATGGTTTATATCTTAAACATTGTAAAAATCACTGGAGGACTTTTGTCCACTGTAACAAAGGTGTGAAGAAGCAACTACTCACTGAAACCCACAACTCCATGAGTTAATTGGAACTGTGACAGGTACTAGAATAAGATAAGGATGTTGTCCAGTTATCTGACGATAATAATACATCCACAAGACTAGAATGCTGATGTCTCAGACAATCAAGGTACAAGCTAGTGATGTGTAGAGTAACTCCCCAGGTGCTGAAGGCATGCACACCTGACACCTCAGGCTACAGTCTGGGTTTCAAAGAAGATAAGGAGACATGCAAATCTTGCAAGGCAGAGTAGTGTTTCTTTGTCCTGGCACAAATGACTCTGCTGTGATAACTCCCCTTGGGGAAGCAGCAGGACAATTCACACATAGCCTAAAGATATTAAACTCTGATGATGAGCCATAATGGACTCACCTGTGCTGGTGTAACAGGCAGCTGTAATGTCTTAGAAGGTGTCAAAGACTCATGGCTTTTCCCTTGATCCAGTATTACATCATTCATTTTACAACTCCCTGCCCCAGAGGAATGTACTAGGGGCATTACCAGATAGCCTAACCCAAATAAAAGATCACACTTGGAATTTACTCAACACTCGTTTTTGAACCCTCGCCACTCAGAACTTACCTTATTACCCTGGATTCCATGGACTTCACACTTGGTTTTTTTCCCTCACCACATGAGACTTCTCTTACCACCATGGGCTTTTCCCTTCACCACATGAGACTTCTGGTATCACCACTTTGGGCATCCCTCAATGGATCCAGACTGCAACCATCACTTTGACAAGACTGTGACTGTCACCAAGAAGACCACAAAATGAGTATCAACTGGATGCTGTCAGAATACACAGAGTGGTGATAGTTTTTCTACATAATCTGTCTCTCTGTCACTCTCTCTCCCCCTTTCTCTGTTTTTCCTATTTCTATTTCTCTCTATCTCACTGTTAAATTTACTGTTAAATAAGAATATGTACTACTGGATTTTGGCTTTGCCATGAAGTTTCACTTGCACCTTAATTCAGGCAGAAGCCTCTCTAATAATTTAAAGAACCTGATCATAACATAGGGGCTCTCTGATGTTTCTCATAAGGCTCACTGATCTAAATCACAGTGTACTATCAAGAAATTTGCCACCTAACTAGTTGCTCCCCTCTTCTAGGTAATTATAAAACATCCTGAGGAACACCTGCTTTAGGCCTTCTCCTGATAACACCCTGCTATCAACTGCTTTTTTTTGCTGAAAAATGCCTGATATTGTGTGCTGTTCATTTCCTACCTTTTAGCCTTAATCTATGATAAGACCCATGTGCCTCACCTCTGCTCCTCTTACACTCCCGATCAAAGCCATCTGAAATCCTGAGCAAACACTAGTCCTGATGTAATGAGGTCTTTCATCTTGAAGCCTTCACTTGGGGTCCAGTCATTTCATCATGCTGAAGCTGTAAAAATCAAGGATGATGATAAGGAAAGTGGCAAACATGGCAGACATGGGAGGAAAGAGAAAGAGTATTGTCTTAAAGCTATAAGACAGCCTCCTATTCTCCCTATGATAGCAAAAGGATATATAAAATAGCAGTACAGAGTGAAAACACATATATCAGAAGCACCAGTAAAACCTGCTCAAACTGTCCCTGGGGTTGACTTTTCCTGGTCAAGGGTTCTGTGCTGCATCCATGACTTTTCCGATTGTCTGCCCAGAGTGCCCAACCACCCATCTCCCAAGACTGAGCTCAGCTTTGTAGGGCCCCCGGGCAGTTGTCACCAGCTGAGGGCTTGTCTACAGGACCACAGCTGTGGTTCACCGTGCTTCAGGCACCAACACCCCTGCTGATTTGTATTGCCTTTCCAGAGAACTTTCATGCCTGAGGAAACAGTTCAGCCAAGTAGTTATGTCTACAAAGCAAGCTGGCATTCACTTAGAAAAGCTAGTTTCCTCTTATTGATGTGAAGATGCCATTTGGAATCCCTTTTTGGCAAAATTCCTTGCCTCTGCCTGGCCTGCAAAGATAGGATCATTAAAATATCCCAGCCTTCACCTTGGAGTCCATCACTGCACATTCTTATCTGAGCTTTTCAGTTGTGAACAAACAAGTAACTGATTTCTCTTTACCAACATCTTTCTACATCTTCTGGTTAAACAGCACACTCAGAGATGTGTTGTCACTGAGGTGTTCTCATTAGTCTTTCACTGACAGTGGAAACAGTCTGACAGGCGTGGATGGTTAGATTGAAATGGTTGCAGGGCTCCTCACAGAGTTCCCCTGGGCCTCATTTTTGACAATGCAAGTTCAAGCAGCTTCCGATCATATAAAGCAGGCAAGCTGGCTCCTCACATCTAGCCCTGGGGTTCAAGCCAGGGTTTTTTTATGGATAGCACTCCATATATGTGCCATACCAAACAAGCTCATGAATAAAATTCTGCTATCCTCTTTACCTCATGAGGCAATGAAAAGCTGAGTTCTCTATGGGAATGTGATAGACTGATACAGGATTTATCCAATGGATCCATTGTCTTGGGTTGCCTTGACTACGTTACTGCAGAGGAGACTGTGGATGGCGACCTAGGGCTTGTCTTGGTAATGTGATATGACCACAGGCTGCACCCAGAGCACCATGATGCTGAGTATACACAGCTCTGGTTTCTGCTGCTTATTTTCCTCTCACAATTCCTTGCAGCCTAAACTGTGATAACTGCATGAAATGAATGGTTTCCCCAGGAGACCTGTGTGTGTGTAGGGGCTTGTAATAGCAAGCAGACAGTCAGGTAGCAGATCAGTTGTACAATTTGTTGCACAAGGTGTGATGCTCACTGCATGAAGGTTTGGGGGCAGAGTTCTTAGCTGATGGGTTACATTGATTCTTATGATAATTAAATAACTTCTTGGTGAAAAATAAAATCAGAAGCAGGGAGAGTGAAAGGAAAGGCAAATTTAGCTAAATACCAAAAAATATTTCATGAAGGACTGGCTGGGTGCATCACTGTGATGGGACCTAACTCTATTGAAGCACAAATGTCAGGAAACTCTTCATCATACAGGACAAGAGTACAGTGGCAAAGAAAAGGCATGCCCCTACAGACACCCCCTTACTGGGGAAACTGGGGCTGCGGTCTCCACAAGGAATATGGCATGCTCTGCAAATTTTCCCCCTAGTGCTCTGCTAAATGACCTGATCCCAATTTATTCCTTCTACCCAGATCTGACTTGACCCTTACACAAGACTAGATATATGTGAGCAATTCCAGACACTGCCTTTTCTGATCCAAGAAGCTGATTATTTGAAAAGGCTGCTTTGTTGTAGTTCATTTATACTTTTGTTACATATTAGATGTTTGTCTGTCTTTGTAGTCTGTTGTGAAACTTGGCTCATTGTTGTTGATGTTCTGATGATATTTGGAACTGTCCTTAGTGTTAACCAAACATGCTTTAGAATTATATTTGGCTTCCCCTAAGGGAGGAGCACAGGTACTGGAAGAGGTTTTTGCAATATGCTGGGTCATACTAGGCAACTTCTCAGCACTTTGTACGTTTAGCAGCTTCTAAATTCTGATTCTTTTGGAAGAAAGTAATAACCCTTATAGGTGCACTTGTGATTGAAGACAAAGAATTACCAGTGTGTAGCATGAATTATCTCTCCCCTCACTGCTGGATATATGAGACAAAACCAAAATGTTTCAAAATCATATATCCTAATTTATCAAAAATATAAAAAATCAATACTAAAATAGTACATTCTGGGCAAAGTTCCCTTAAAAGAGTGGGACAGCAGTTTCTATTTTTAAATTGATTGTCTGGGTGTTTTTTTTTTCTGTAGTGCAGGAAACAGCTGCGCTTTGATGTAAGAAGGAAAACCCAACCAAGTAAAACAGGAGAGAAAAGCAGCTTATCTTCATATAATGCACATCCTGGAGGTTCTGTACTAACATGTAACTGTGTTAACAATTTCCCATCATGACAGCTGCTGATGCAAGTGCCACGGACTCATTCTAATTCAGAATACATTCTGAGAGAAGATTCAGAGTGAGTGACACCAACCTGGACATTCTGCTCCCAGTGAAGTGGCCTCTGGAGTATAAATCAGACAATGACTGTTCTTTAGCCCCAGTTTTTCACTTTTATACCAATGCCTTTATTCTGTTGGGTGTTCAAAGGACTCTCTAGTGTACTACCTTCAAAAACTAGACCAAACATTAATGGATTCATAAAAGTGTGTAAATTGCAAGACAGATAATCATCTCTTGCAGATGGTCCTTAAAATAGATTTCCTAGCAAACCAAGTTATGCCACTGTCCCAAGCCTACACTCCTGACTGGATAAACTTAGTGGGCTGAGGAAACATACCCCTAGCCTGCTGTAAGCAGCTTTCTTGTCAGCCTCAGTGTGCCCTTAGCCATGTTTCCAGCAGGCAAACCTGTATGATGCTCAGCTTTTTTTTTGTAAGATGGGCTCACTGGAACTCCATTGCTTTCCAGACACCCAACCTAGACTGTTCTTAGGATGAGTCTGGTGGTTTTTAAAGGCCATCACAGTGTTGGTCTGAGCTGTGCCTTTAGCTCTGTTATTGATCTTCACCTCAGTGGATGCCACCTGTAGATGTGAGCTGCCTCGATGCATCCTGCTGTTGTGCTCTGTCCCTGGGAAGTAGCCTTTTGCTTGAGATAAGTCCTTACTGTCTGTCAGGATTTCTCCAGTTTCTTTAAGGCCTTTGATTTGGGCCCAGTTCTCCATGGCCACATGATACAGTGATCCCAGGATTAAGGGTAAAATAAAAAAGATATAAGGGAGTAAAGAGGGAATGTGTTGGGTTTGATAATCATCCATTATTGGGTGAAGTTATAGCACCCATCAGTGATGCCCCCTTCTCCTTGCTAGCTCCAGCCATCAGGTGGTTGGCTTTGTGCACTCCAGGAATTGCAGATGCAGGCGAGAGCAGAGAGGGCAGAGTTCTTCATTTCAACACACACTATTAGCACCCCCTGCAGTGAGGCAGAGCTGGCTATGGCTTGTGTAGGTTTCTGTCTGTGGGCCTCTGTACATAGAGCTGTGGGGCTCCACCATATGGCTCACCCTCTTACTACATCCAAGTCCAGACATTTGTTCGGTGGCGTTTGGGAAAAACAAATGCCTAAAAGGTGTGAATTTTCCACCTTTTGGTCTGTCCCTCCTTACAGAGAGCTAAGCAGACCAATGCCCACATTCTCCACCAATTTTTTTTTTTTTTGAGACGGGCTTAGCTTACTCTTGGGAACCAACCAGGTGAGCAAAGGGTGGTGCCAGACTCATTTGCAGCTGATTGAAAGAATCTCTAGAGAGTACGGTGACCTGGAGCATTGCGAACAGGTGCAGGTAAACAGGGATGAGATACATCAGTGAGGGTGTGACATGGCAGTTTGTGCAGGCAAGGCAAGCAGGAAGGGCACAGCCACTCTCCTGGCTCCTGCTGGTGGGTTGTGTGGTAGGCGTGTGTGGTTTATTTGGTGTGCGGGTTTTATGTTTGTTTTTTTCCCTTTTTCTCTCCAGCTCAACTAGATCCAGCAATAGTTTCCAAACAGTCAAAAGCCATTGCTGCTGCTGCCAGCAGGAGTGTGCTAACCCAGACAAAACTCTCCAAAGAAAGATGCACTTGTTTAGGTCACCGGCTCAGGGATTGTCTAAGCCTGGCATTAGTAGCAGAGGACAGTGTGAAAGACACCTGTGAACACTGCGATCAGGTGAGTGATTTTCACTGTGGTAGAGCTTGAAGCAGAGAAGCTAAGGAGCATTAGAGAGACTGAAAGGGAAATAGATTGGTGGAGTTGCACCCTTTCAACCCCGAAAGAAGTTCAACAGGAGTCAGAGAAGCATTGCCCTCCTGCCACCAAGCAGGTGGAACAGATCAACTAGATGGGGGTGAATGGAAGTGGGTCTCTAAACTGAGAGGTAAAAGAATCCCCTTCCAAACCTCATTACCTCCCAAAGTGCCTTTAAAGAATAGGCCCTGGACCTAGAGGATAGGGCAGATGACAGTCAACAAAAAGATCTGTCTGGAGGGTCTCCTGGTCACAACCTTTCTATTAGATGGATCAAAATGGTAGCATTAAGAAAAAAAGAGGGGTAGTTGTAGTCAGCGACTCCTTTCTGAGGGGAACTGAGGGCCCTATGTGCTGACTGGATGCAGTGCAAAGGGAAGTTTGCTGCCTTTCCAGGGCCTGGCTGAGAAATATTAGCAGAAGCTAATTTGGACCTCTAATTATTACTCACTGTTGGTAATCCAGTTTGGCAGTGATGAGATTAATGAAAGAGATACCAGGCTAATTGAAAGGACTTTCAAGCTTTGGGTCAGTGAGTTGATAAGACAGGAGCACAGGTGGTGTTCATCTCAATTCCTGCAGTAGCAGGGATGGATGAGTAGAGGAGTAAGAAACCCCTTTTTTATCAATAGGTGGCTAAATAATTGGTGCCATCAGTGGAATTTTAGGGTTTTTTTGATCATGGAGCAATTTTTGTGGTACTAAGCCTGCAAGAATTCAGATGGGCTTCAGTAGACTGGTGATCTAGGAGAGGTGGAGAAGTGGCTCTATATGTTAGGGAGCCTCTTGACTCTGCAGAACTCCAGGTCAGTGATGATAAGGTTGAGTGCTTATGCATCAGAACCAGATGGAAGGCCCACAAGGCTGACATTCTGGTGGGAGTCTGTTATAGACCACCCAACCAGGAAGATGAGGGTGATGAATTATTCTACAAGCAGCTAGCAGATGTCTCAAGATCACCAGCCCTTGTTCTTGTGGGCGACTAGCCATCCAGATGTCTGCTGGGAGTTCAGCACAGTAAAGAAGAGGCAGTCTAGGAGATTCCTAGAGAGTATAGAGGATAATTTCCTGTTGCAGCTGGTAAATGAACCTAGCAGGGGTGGGGCTCCATGAGATCCTCTGTTCACAGAGAGGGACTTGTGAGAGATGTGGTGGTCAGAGGCCATCTGGGGTACCATGACCATGAAATGATAAGAGTTCTCAATACTCGGTGAAGTAAGGAAGGGTATCAACAAAACCTCTACCCTGGACTTCTGGAGGGCAGACTTCAGCCTATTCAGGAGGTTGGTTCAGAGTGTATCTCAGGAAAAAGCTCTTTAAAACAGAGGAGTCCAGGAGGCAATGACATATTTGAATGCACAGGAGCAGATTATCCCAGTGTGCCAAAAGGCAAGCCAGCAGGGAAGATGACCAGCCTGGCTGAACAGGGAGATTTTGAAGGAAATTAAGGTAAAAAAGAGAGCTTACTGATTATGGAAAAAAGGACTGGCTACTCACGAAGAGTTTAGGAATGTAATTAGGTAATGTAGAAAGAAAATCAGAGAGGCAAAAGCATATTTTGAACTGAATCTTGCCACTTCAGTTAAGGATAACAAAAAGTGTTTTTATAAATGCATCAATAGCAAAAGAATAGTCAAAGAAAGCCTCCATTATTTATTAGACATGGAGTGGAACATAATTAACAAAGATGAGGAAAAGGCTGAGGTGCTTAGCACCTTGTCTGCCTCAGTTTTCAACAGTATGACAGGTTGTCCTCAGGACCAGTGTCCTCCTGAGCTAGTAGACAGGGACAGAGAGTCAAATAGCAACCCTGTAATCCAGGAGGAAGAAGTTAATTACCCACTGAGTCACTTAGATCCTCAGAAGTCCATGGGACTGGATGGACTCCATCCTAGGGTGATGAGGGAGGTGGCATAAGAGCTTGCCAAGCTGCTTTCCATCATTTATCAGTACTCCTGGCTCTCTGGGTAGGCCCTGGACAACTGGAAATTGGCCAATGTGACATCTATTCTCAAGAAGGGCCAGAAGGAGGATCTGGGAAACTACAGGCCTATCAGCCTGACCTCAGTGCCTGACAAGGTTATGGAACAGATCATCCTAAGTGTGATCACACAGCATCTACAGGATGATGCAGGGATCAGACCCAACTGGCATGGGCTTAGAAAGGGCAGATCCTATCTGATCAACCTGATCTCCTTTCATGAGCAGGTGACCCGCCTGGTGGATGAGGCGAAGGCTGTGGGTGTGTCTACCTGGACTTCAGCAAAGCCTTTGACACTGTCTCCCATAGCATTCTCCTGGAAAAGCTGACAGCTCATGGCTTGGGCAGGGGCACCCTCTGTTGGGTTAGGAACTGGTTGGATGACCAGACACAGAGAGTGCTGGTGAATGGGGCTGCATCCCATTGGTGGCTGGTCACTAGTGGTTTTCCCCAGGGGTCAGTGTTGGGTGCAGATCCATTTAATATCTTTATTGATGATCTGAATGAGAGGATTGGTTCCACCATCAGCAAGTTTGCAAATGACACCAATCTGGGAGAAAGTGCTGGATGGTAGGAAGGCTCTGCAGAGGGACCTGGACACACAGGATAGATGGGTCAATTCCAGTGGGATGAGGTTTAACAAGGCCAAGTGCTGGGTACTGCCCTTTGGCCACAGAAACCCCATGCAGGAATACAGGCTGGGGACAGAGTGGCTGGAGAGCAGCCAGGCAGAAAGGAACCTGGGAATTTGGATTGACAGGAGACTGAACATGAGCCAGCAGTGTGCCCAGGTGGCCAAGAAAGTCAGTGGAATCCTGGCCTATATCAGCAACAGTGATTCTGTTCCTGTATTTGGGATTGGTGAGGCTGTACCTCAAGTGTCCACTTCTGGGCCTCTCAATTTAGGAGGCACATTGAGGTGATGGAGCATGTCCAAAGAAGGAAAATGAGGCTGGTGAAGGGACTGGAGCACAGGCCCTATGAGGAGTGGCTGAGGGAGCTGGAGTTGTTTGGCCTGAAGGAGAGAAAGCTCAAGGAGACCTTATTGCTCTCTACAACTACCTGAATGGAGGTTGTAGCCAGGCGGGGGTTGATCTCTTCTCCCAGGCAACAAGCGGTAGGACAAGTGGGCAGAGTCTTAAGCTATGACAGGGGAAGTTTGGCTTAGACATTAGGAAGAAATTCTTTATAGAGAGAGTGATCAGACATTGGAATGGGCTGCCCAGGAAGATGGTGAATTCACCATCCCTAGGGGTATTTAAGAAGAGACTGGATGTGGCACTCAGTGCCATGGTCTAGTTGACAAGGTGGTGTTGGGTGATAGGTTGGACTCAATGATCTCAGAGGTATTTTTCAACCTAGTTGATTCTGTTATTCTGTCATTATATAGTAGCATATGTTTTGGTTCATCAGCTCAGTTCCTTGTTCTATATTGACACTTTCTCTGAACTACTTAAATGCAAACAGCCCTTTTGATGATGTTACAGAAAGCGCCGAGCAAATGAGCTGCACAATGAAAAAGCAAGACATTAGCAGCACTGGTTACAGTATTGCAAAACACTCTACATTTACAAAGAAAGAACATTTTAATCTGTAAGAATTAAAATCAGATAATTATCAAAAAGAGGAAATTATAATGCTGATCTCTGGTCTGGGTGGCATCGATTGTCTCCGGGCCCTGGCATGGTTTTTGACCTTATTTAATTGGTCACAGAAGGGCAGGGGAAAAGAGTCTTCCACTGTGATCAGCAAATATCTTGATTCTTCTAGAAGCATAGCACTGAAGATGTGAGAGTTGACCATCACTAGAGAAAGTCCCTTGATGGCTGAGATACTGCATCTCTGTCATACTAAATAACCAAGGGCAAAACACAAACCAGATGAGCTAGGAATTTATGAGTTTGTATACAGGTTACTAGTCAAATGGAAGTATTGTATTTGTTGTTTAATCTTTGAGCGTGAGTCCTTTGTAAGTGAAGCTCTATGCTCACGTTAAAAAAAGTAAAGGAACTAATGGGAGAGCCATAAATACAGTGTAGAAAGGAAACATCCTGGCTGATTGAGGGTTATTTGTGTTTACTTTTCCCCTTCCTGCCTGCAGTACTATTTTGAGCAGCAGAGTTCAAGACACTTAAAACATTGAGTTGTTTGTCCTCAGCTAAAGGCTTAGAACCTTCTGGTTCACTGCCTTCTCTTGCTCCAAATGAATTACACTAGAAATACCTGGTAGTTTGTTTCCCATTTAGTATTTAACAACCCTGTGTGGATGGGCTCTGGCATGGCAGGAGCTTGACTGGTTGAGATACCAGCTCAGAAGGAGGACTTTGCTCATCCCTGCTGACAGAGGTCCCATATTCACTCCCAGGAGGTCTCCATGTGTTACATGACAAATAAAAAAACAAGTGTACATAGTTACCTCATGCTTTTCTTGCTTGCAAACCAAACTGTGTTAAAAGCAAAACAAAACAAAACAGATTAAAATGGATAGGTCTATTCAGAGTTTTCATTTTGATCCTGAGGCTTGGTTCACATTGAGAGTATAAATCCTTTTCTATTGCTGGCACTAAGAACCTGAGTCATCTGATGGTCTCCTTATTCACCATCTCTTCTCTTGAAGTGAGCAGAAGAGATGGACTGAGGACCCATCCCTGATGATGTGGCACCTTCAGGAAGGATTTGACTAGGGAGAAGTGTAGTGGTTTTAGCTAGGCCTCAAATTAGCAGGCTCAGAGAATCTATGTGGATTGGGAGACAGCTATCACCTGACTGGGTAACCAAGGAAATATTTCATACCAGATGACACAAAACTAAGATATGTGTGCAGCAGTGGGAGGTGTTAGGTCAGTTCCACCATGACTGAGGTAAAAGAAGGACGTGCTACAGCTCTTCTGTTGTGCTAGGCCTTGCTCCTGCTACTGCTGCTGCTTGCATTTTGTTTGAACTGAGGGAAGTAGAAACATTTTGTTGTTATACTTTGCTTCTTGCTGGATGTCTTTTAGAGTGCTTATGAATCTAGAGTAATAGACTTTGTATTAACTGGGGAGTGGGAGGTTATTTCTTGTTATACATAACTTGTGTGTGTGTGTTAGATTGTGGTTTTCTCTTAATTTTCTCTTTTTTGTATAAATACATAGTTTCAGCACAAACCTAGTTTGAGAGTTTTTTCCCCCTTCTCCCTTTTCTCAGCCAGAGGCTAACTCTGTTCTTTGGACAGTTGGCATTTTGCCAGCTCAACCCAAGACAAGAAGTAAAAAATAGGGGAATGTATGACGTGGCTGTTTAGATCTGGATCTGAGGGATAAAAGAGGAATTCGCATGGAGGAAGGACAAGTAGATGTGTCTCCTTGGAAGCACACACACAAAGCCTAAACATGTCAGACATGTGTGACCCTGAATGGTGCTCATGAAAAAATAGCAACAGTCAAGATCAAAATCTTTGGCCAAATCCAGATTCTGCCAGCAAGTTATACCTCTGTTGTGCTGAGACTGGTGAACTGTTTACTAGCCGAGAGGTGTGTGGAGGTGTGTATGGCCTGGGGAACAGCATGAGACAGCTTCACTGGACGTTACAGCCCTCAAAGTAAAGGGTATGAAAAGAAAGGCCGGAAGTGATATAAATGAAATTCCTTTCCAGAGGAAGCAGCCCATGAATCAGAGCCCTGCAAAAGCAAGAATAGCACTGCATGCTGGCACATTGCACCTCTAATTTGCTCCAAAGTTGTTTCAGTGCTGGTCCGCAAATCTGACTGCCACAACCAGACCAAAGTTTGGTCCCTTTCTGAACAAAACCCATTTTCTTGATAGTGTTTTTTCCCATCTGTTGCTAGGAGGGAGCAGATTCTATCAGATTCCATGCCTGCATCAGGCCATGTAAAGGGCCATCTAGCAGTGCACACCCAAGTGGGCAAGCAGTGGTGCACCCAGCACTGTACACCCCAGTTTCGTTGTTTTGGTGTTTTCCTATTGTTTTTTTTTTATTTTTTTGTATTTTTCCTCATCATCCTGGGAACTCCAGTTCACCAGGGTTTGGATAACCAAGATTTTCAAGTACACAGTGGTTGGGAGACTGTATTTTTGTTGTAGCATGTACAGCAAACCCCCTCACCCGCCTCTGCAAGTAGCAGCTCTACAAGAATCTTCCACTGTGTTTAAAGGCTAACTGTCTTACATAAAAAGTCTTTGAAAAAATGAAATGTCTATTTGTAGGTATTCTGCTAAAATCAGCTGTGTAAGCAAAAAGTGAAAGTAGTATTGTACCTTGAAAACAGGCAGGCTTTCTGTCCCATGCAGCTGTGGTTTTGCTACAGACCAAAGCACTCAGCACTGGCAAGTGACAAAACTTACTCTGCCCTGCTGTGTCTAAGAAAGCCCTTCCCAAAGATGTGCTTAAGGTCATTCCAATATTTCTGGGACATCAAACACATCCAGCAGATACTTCTATTTTTACTTTTAGTTCAGGAAGCAAGACACAGACTTGAGGTACACTACAGAGTCTTTGTATAAATATGCAGGAGTATCAGAGCAGAAGTTTTAAAGCTCTTTACCAGTCAGGATGATGTAAGAAGCCTGGGAGACCTCCTGCTCAGCAGTACTGCCCTTAAATGGTAGGTGTGTTGCTGGCAATTGGTGTTACTCTCATCAGAGACATGCCTAGAGAAGCACAAAGGCAGTTTTCTACTTAGTAGACACTGTTTTATGCTTTTATTGCCCACAGACCTATTATTGCCTTTGTGACTCAAAAGCAGTCTTAGCTTTGAAAACTGCAGATGGAGGTGTTATACTGCCTTTGATTCTCTTTTCTGCAGGGTTCTTTTATCCTCACTTTAGTGTCTCAACCTTGTTCTAGTGTAACATTTCTCCCATAAGGATGGATAGATTATGCTTACTGTCTGAATAATCATTTGGCTCTTGGATAAATTATCCAAGATTATTAGGAAATCCCCTCTTGTTTTTTTCATGAATTTTCTTACAGTTGGCTTTGTAATATCCTTTGAAAAATTTATGTGATACCTGTTTATGTTCACCTAAGCTTGGTCTTCTAAAATACAATGATTGCACTCACGATGAACAGTTGGTTTCCCCTAGACTAAAAAACGAAATTAAGAGTTCAGAACAGACCAACTTTTGCAACTCAAGACTTCAAAATCTCTGTCAAACAACTTATTTCCCAGTATCTTTTATTGTAAGAAGAGGTAATTATCAGGGATAGACATCTGGGAGAAAAACCTTAATACTGAATCTTTCTATTATGATGATGGAGCAGCATTATTGTCTTTCCAGTTACATTAAAAAGGCAAGAAAACATAAACAAATACCACTTCGGAATGTCACATACATTGTACTTTAGTTTCATAGTTGAGCATTAATGTTGGTCTGTCATTTGCAATGAAGAAGTCTTAATAATTGCTTCTGAATATAGAATATTGGTGTACAGTTGAGATGGATAATTACCTCCCCTCCCCTCCCCTCTCCTCTCCTCTCCTCTCCTCTCCTCTCCTCTCCTCTCCTCTCCTCTCCTCTCCTCTCCTCTCCTCTCCTCTCCTCTCCTCTCCTCTCCTCTCCTCTCCTCTCCTCTCCTCTCCTCTCCTCTCCTCTCCTCTCCTCTCCTCTCCTCTCCTCTCTCATCCCATCCTATCCTCTCACATCCTCAAATATCCTCAAATATCCTCTCCTCAAATATCCTCTCCTCAAATAAATATCCTCTCCTCAAATAAATATTCTCTTCTCAAATATCCTCTCCCTTGTAGGATCTTTCTTCTGTTCCACTCTGCAGAGGGTGGCCAGTCTTCTGTTTATGCTATAGAAGATCACAAGTCACAGTAACATTGTGAAAACTTCACTGGTATGTATATTTTTTTTTGCTTCAATGCTTTTCCTGAGTGATTATTTCTTTAGAAAACTATGCAAGGTATTAACTGCACTATTTTAACAGAACTTAGAGTTTGCATAAATGTTAATACTAAGTGTGCATTGTCATTATTCTTCAATGCAATAGGTCTATGCAATTCCTCTCAGGCTGTTCAATCCCTCTATAAGAATTGTTGAATATATCTTACTACACCACAATAATCTCCTATAAAGACTCTGCCGTTCTAGACAAAGGGTTTGGCTTTTCTGTGGGTGGAAAATGTTTTGCAGCAGGCTCTCCACTCCATTTCCTCCTCTGGCTGTTCTTTGTGCACATGAAATGCATCTGTATCTTACAGAGTTTGAATTTGAGACTAACCACCCCTCTTTAAGACAAGTAATAGTGATTCATGTTGTAACTTTATGTTTCTGAGCATGAACTTTTGCATGCAGACAGCTTCAGGAAGTACTTTCTTCAGATTTAGATTGTTTTCTCAACATCCTCTTAAGTACCACAGAATATAGAAAATATATGTTCAACAGTGGGCATTCTTCTGCATTGCAGATGTTAAGCTTTGTCATAGGATCATAGAATTGATCAGGTTGGAAAAGACCTCTGAGATCATCAAGTCCAACCCTTGATCCAATGCCACTGCAGTTACTACTTCATGGCACTAAGCGCCACATCCAATCTTGTCCTAAAATCCTCCAGGGATGGTGAATCTACCACTTCCCTGGGCAGCCCATTCCAATGCCTGATTACCCTCTCTGTAAAGAATTTCTTCCTAATATCTAACCTAAAAATTCCCTATCACAGCTTAAGATCATGCTCTCTTGTCTTACTACTTGTTGCCTGGGGGAAGAGACCAAACCCCAACTGGCTACAACCTCATTCAGACAGTTGTAGAGAATGATGAGGTCTCCCCTGAGCCCCCCTGAGCCTCCACTTTTCCAGACTAAACAACCTTGGCTCCCTCAGCCACTACCCATAGGGCTTGTGTTCAAGTTCCTTCACCCGCCTTGTTGCTCTTCTCGGGACCTGCTTCAACACCTCAATCTTTCCTGAACTGAGGGACCCAGAACTGGAGACAGTACTCAGGGTGTGGCCTCACCAGCCCTGAGTACAGGGAAAGGATCACTTCTCTGGACCTGTTGCCCACACTGTTGCTGATAGAGACCAGGATGCCATTGGCCTTCTTGGCCACCTGGGCACACAGCTGGCTCATGTTCAGTCTCCCGTCAATCAGAACCCCTGATCCCTTTCTGCCTGGCTGCTCTCCAGCCACTCTGTCCCCAGCCTGTATTCCTGCATGGGGTTTCTGTGGCCAAAGGGCAGTACCCAGCACTTGGCCTTGTTAAACATCAGCCCACTGGAATCAGCCTGTCTATCCTGTGTGTCCAGGTCCCTCTGCAGAGCCTTCCTGCCTGCCAGCTGATCAATCCCCCCAAACTTGGTGTCATCTGCAAATTTGCTCATGGTCAACTCAATTCTCTCATCTAAATCACCAATAAAGATATTAAACAGGACTGGGCCCAACACTGACCCCTGGGGGCCACCCTTGGGGCTACCAACTGGCTGCAGTGCTGTTCACCAGCAATCTCTGGGCCTGGCTGTCCAGACAGTTCCCAACTCAGTAGAAAATGCCCCTGTCCAAGCCATGGGCTGCCAGCTTTTCCAGGAGAATGCTATGGGAGACTGTCAAGGACTTTGTTGAGGTCCTCAGAGACCACATTCACAGCCTTCCCCTCATACACCAGGCAGGTCACCTGCTCATAAAAAGAGGTCAGGTTGATCAGATAACCTTTCTAAACCCATGCTGGCTGGGTCTGACCCCCTGTCCATCCTGCAGATGTTGTGTGATCGCACTTAGGATGATCTGTTCCATAACTCTGCCAGGCACTGAGGTCAGGCTGACAGGCCTGTAGTTTCCCAGGTCTGACTTCTGGTCCTTTTTGTGGACCGGCATAACACTGGCCAACTTCCAATCATCTGGGACCTCCCCAGAGAGCCATGACTGTTGGTAAATGATGGAAAGCAGCTTGTCAAGCTCTTCTGCCAGCTCCCTCATCACCCTAGGATGTAGCCCATCTGGTCCCATAGGCTTGTGAGGATCCAGGTTGCCCAGCAAGTTGCTAACTTCCTCATTCTGGATTACAGGGGAGCTATTTAGCTTCATATTTCTGTTTATGAGCTTGGAAGTCAGTTGTCCCCAGGACAACCTGTCTAATTGTTGAAAACTGAGGTAAAGAATGTGTTAAATACCTCAGCCTTTTCCTCATCTTTGATAACTGTGTTCCCATCCATGTCCAATAAATAATGGAGGTTTTCCTTGCCCCTCCTATTGCTGTTGACGTACCTGTGGAAAGACATTTTGTTATCATTAACAGAAGTGGCAAGATTCAGCTCAAATTGTGCCTTTGTCTCTCTAATTTTCTTTCTACATTACCTAATTACATTCCTAAACTCTTCGTGAGTAGCCAGTCCTTTTTTCCATAATCAGTAAGCTCTCCTTTTTACCTTAATTTCCTTCAAAATCTCCCTGTTCAGCCAGGCTGGTCATCTTCCCTGCTGGCTTGCCTTTTGGCACACTGGGATAATCTGCTCCTGTGCATTCAAATATGTCATTGCCTCCTGGACTCCTCTGTTTTAAAGAGCTTTTTCCTGAGATACACTCTGAACCAACCTCCTGAATAGGCTGAAGTCTGCCCTCCAGAAGTCCAGGGTAGAGGTTTTGTTGATACCCTTCCTTACTTCACCGAGTATTGAGAACTCTTATCATTTCATGGTCATGGTACCCCAGATGGCCTCTGACCACCACATCTCTCACAAGTCCCTCTCTGTTTGTGAACAGAGGATCTCATGGAGCCCCACCCCTGCTAGGTTCATTTACCAGCTGCAACAGGAAATTATCCTCTATACTCTCTAGGAATCTCCTAGACTGCCTCTTCTTTACTGTGCTGAACTCCCAGCAGACATCTGGATGGCTAGTCGCCCACAAGAACAAGGGCTGGTGATCTTGAGACATCTGCTAGCTGCTTGTAGAATAATTCATCACCCTCATCTTCCTGGTTGGGTGGTCTATAACAGACTCCCACCAGAATGTCAGCCTTGTGGGCCTTCCCCCTGATTAAGTTCTACAGAGTCAAGAGATTCCCTAACATACAGAGCCACCCCTCCACATCTCCTACCTTGCCTATTCCTTCTGAAGAGCCTGTGGCCACTCATGGCAGCACCCAGTTGTGTAAGTCATCTCACCACATTTCTATCATGGCGACTATGTCATAGCATTCCTGTTGCATGACAGCTTGTAGCTCCTCTTGCTTGTTATCCATACGGTGTGTATTAGTGTAAATGCACTCTAGCTGGGTTGCTGATTTCCCTCTTAACCTGGGCTTTCCACCCTTACCTTTATCTCCGGTGAGCCTGATTTCAACCCCTTCTCACTTCGAACCTAGTTTAAAGTCCTCCTGATCAGCCCTGCCAACTTATAGGCTACAGTTCTTTTGTCCTTCCTAGATAGATGAAGCCCATCTGATTTGAGGAGACTAGGTACCATGGAATTTGCCCCATGGTCAAAAAAACCCAAATTACACTGGTGGCACCAATTCTTTTGGCACCTATTGATGAGATGGGCTTTCCTACTCCTGTCCTCATTCATCCTTGCTACTACAGGAACTGAGGTGAACACCACCTGTGGTCTCGTCCTACTAAACAATCGACCCAGCACCTTGAAATCCTTTTTAATATCCTGATACTTCTTCTGTTAATGTCATCACTGCCAACCTGGACTACCAACAGTGGATAATAATCTGAGGCTGAATTAGCTCACGGAGTCTCCTACTCATATCCCTCATGTGCCCTGGGAAGGCAACAGAGCTCCCTGTAGGCACACAGGGCCCTCATTTCCCCTCAGAAGGGAGTCACAAACTACAACTACTCTTCTTTTTTTTTTTTTTTTTAATAGCTCTGTCTGGTAGATGGGGTGCAACAAGGTGACCCTCCAGACAAATTTTCTTCTTGACAGTCATCTGCCTGACTCTCTGGGCCCAAGGCCTCGTATCTATTATTTAAGGACACCTGGGGAGGTGATGAGGATCAGAAGGGAATTCTTTCACCTCTCCAATAAGGGATCTGTTTCCATTCCCCATCATCTACTCGGTTTGCTCCATCAGCCTGGTGGCCAGAGGGGCAGGGCGTCACTGTCTCCTGCTGGAGTTCCTTTGGAGTCGAAAGGGTGCAACTCCACCAGTCAATTTCCCTTTCACTTTCCCTCATGCTTCTTAGGCTCTCTGTCTCTTCCTTGAGCTCTACCACCAGGTGCAGCAAATTATTCACCTTCTTGCATCGTACATAAGCACCTCTCACACTGTCTTCTGGTACTAATTCCAGGCTCAAGCACTCTGTGCAACCAGAGACCTGAACAGCAGCATCTTTCTTGGTGTCCTTCTTGGAGGATTCTATCTGTGCTAACATACTCCTTGTGATAACAGCAGCAAGAACTTTCATTTTTTTGGAAACCGTTGTTGGCTTTAGTTAAATTGCTAGGAAAAAAATGAAAAGCTCACCTGAGATAGCTGGGAGGTGGCTGTGCTCTTGCTGTTTGCACAAACCACCTTGCTAACTGCCGTGCCATGACTGTTTGCCTGGTCCTGTTCACTGCGCTCCAGGTCACTTGCACTCCCAGCAGCCATTTAAATCCCTTGTGTTGAGCTTGGCTCTGCCCCCTAGTCAACTGATTCACCTTCCAGGATAGCTACAGCTATGCCATTCCTTCTTATAAAACTTCTTTCAAATATTTGGTTAGCCAGTTGGCCTGAAAATGATTAATGGAAGAAAGCAAGCATTGAAACTCTCTCTATTCAGAAACTGGAATTACATGTCAATGAAGTGTCATGCAAGCTCAGAGACCAGTTTTCGGCCACCCCTGACAACTGCTAATAAGAACTCAATTACTGTTTTGTAAGCAACTAGGAAGGTACATCTCATGGTAAACCAAAGTAGTCAATTGCCATAATAATATAATAGCAGTGTGGCTCCATCAGTTCTAGAATAACTCTGATCCTGTTTTAGGAATTCTTGTTATTGCGAGAATATGTTATTCGTTGCCTTGCTAAGTAGCCCCTGATTCATCATTTGGCTATCTTAATTTCTAGGAAAGAGACAAAAAGGAAGATGTTACTCTGCATCAGCAGTTCAAGTATATTTTGGCTGCTGACCATAACAGAGAACCCAAGTGCATTGGATGTGTCATCTACCAACTAACATGTCACATGCTTGGTAATCATCTCAGGATCTATTATAATTTTGAATGTGCAGCTCTTCCAAGCCTCCAAGAAGAATGTACAGTTCTCCTGCATTTACTTTAGACAGTCTGAGCTAAGATTTCACTTGGGTAGCAGTGAAATCAGTATCTCAAGCAGAAGGGAATTTGCTTCTTGTTAAGTTACTCTCTAATAGTTACATGAGAACAGTGAGACAGGTGGAATGGTCAATGAAGGAGTCTCTGCCTTCAAGGCAGAGGCAAGTGCATGTCAGGGATGTGTTTCCTTATCTAGGGCTGTGCCAATTTCAAAAGATTGATTGACCTTCTTTAAGTAATTTGTTCCTATGTATTCGTAACAGCAACATTCCTACATAAACAAAGAAGTGAATGCACAAATAGAAAATGAAGAACACCTGGGTCTTCAGCAAGTCTATAGACAGGTCTTTCAGAGTTGCACACAGAATAAAAAAATATAGCAGTGAAACCCTGTTCTTATAGGAGTACCAAGCTCCCTGGCCAGCAATAAGGAAAGATGAAATGTGTGCAATACAGCAGAGGCAGAATTGTCCTTTTTACTCAGTTTTGGGTGGATTGTAACTTCAAGGTTTGGTCTCTGCACATAGGATCACATAATAATAGAATGGTTTGGATTGGAAGGGACCTTAAAAATCATCTCAAACCAAACTCACCTGCCATGGGCAGGGACACCTTTAACCAGGCCAGGTTGCTCAGTGCTCCATCCAGGCTTGGCCTTGAATAGGGATGGCACATACACAACTTCTCTGGACAACCTGTTGCAGTCCCTCACAGCAAAGAACTTTCAATTAATATCTAATTTAAACCTATTCTCTTTCAGTTTAAAGCCATTCCTTCTTGTCCTGTTACTACCTGCTCTTGTAAAAAGTCTTCATCTTCCTTTTAGGCTCTCTTCAGGTACTGCAATTAGGCTACACCAAAGTCTTCTCTTTTCCAGGCTGAACAAACAAAATTCTCTCAGCCTTTCTTTGCATGAGAGGTGCTCCATCCCTCAAATAATCTTGGTGACCCTCCTCTGGACTTGCTCTAACAGGTCATCACCTTTCCTGTGCTGAGGACCCCAGAGGTGGATGCAGCACTTCAGGTGGGGTATCACAGGAGCAGAGTAGAGGGGCAGAATCCCCCTCCTGCTTTTGATGCAGCCCAGGATACAATTGGCTTTCTGGGCTACAAGTGCACATTGCTGGGTCATGTCCAGTCTCTCATCCATCAAAGCTCCCAAGTCTTCCTCAGCAGGGCTCTCAGTCTGTTCATCCCTCAAACTTTATTGATACAGGGAGTTGGCATACAGAAAGATAAATAATTGAGTCTACAGAAGAGGTACCATGGAGATAAGTGATACAGAAAGCACAAAGGACTCAGGATTCTTAGTTTTGGGGGCAGGGGTGGGATGAGAGAACAAAGTAAAAGAAAAAAATAAAGAAAAAAAGAAAGGAAAAAGAAGGAAGAGTGCTGATCAATACCCGTGAGGTTTCTAAGAAGGGATTAGACAAACACATGTTGAATTTGAATTATTATTCCCATAGAAATAAATTAAATGACCTCCCAAGGGATCTTCAAGCCTGAGACTTCCTGAAGCACAATTTCATTGAAAACTCTATCCTTGAAAAGACTGTGGGAGCAGGTTATCTGGAACATTTAAATGGACTCCCAAAGACAGACTGTACTGTCCCTGCACCAGCCTCTCCTCCTCATCACTGAAGGACAAACACATAGAATGACAGAGGCTAATCTTCATCCTCACAGCATGAAGGGCACTTGTTCACTGCTTTAATGAAAGCAGAAGACAAATACTAGATTTTGCTCTCATCCAAGTCAATGTCTCTCTCCTCTGTATCTGCTTTCATCTGTGCGTACACACTGCTGCAACTGACAGTTAACCAAACTCCTTGTGCAGGCAGTCCTTTGGCCCAGAGACATGCAGTACCAGGTCATGCATCCCCACCACAGGCATGCTGTACCTGGCCCAGGTACAGAGCAGACACTTCTGTGTAGAGGTTTTGTTTTTGTGGACAAGTGGTGAGGCATCTTCTCCTTAAATGCTATATGTTATCTCTCTCAGGAGTATGTTTAGATGCCATTTTTCATCTGTCCAGGCATCTCTTCAGACAGGTTTCCTGGAGAGAATGATGCATCAGGAAGGTTCAGGAGATGCCACTTTAAATGCTGGGAGACCATAATATAAGAGCATTGCTTTATGATAAGGGCACACCTTTTCCTTTGATCTTCATTGTGACTTTCACTTCAAAGCCTTGGGTCAAATAGATAATTGAAATAGTAATTGCAAAGCAAGGCCTGAGCCTTCTCACACTCACAGCTGCACAAATAAGGTAGAATTTCAAGGAACTCAGTGTAATCATTCCTAATTAATTGCTGTGGAAATGAATTAAGTCTAATATATCTGGGTTTTTTTACATCCATAAAGGAACAGTTGTAACACTTTCAGAGATTTTTATGGCTTTATGAAGTCTTTAACAAAACTACAAAATCACAGAAAAAGAAAACTGTGAAACCCGCAAAAAAGTTTCAGAATCAGAGAGAAGTCCAACATCCAGTGCTACAATTGTAGTTTTCAAGTGGTTGATAGAAGTACCACTAACATATAAAACAGAAAGACCTGGTCTCTTTACACACTCTTTTTTATAAACATACAATGCCAGCTCTAAGCAAATATTGAGGGGGAGAAAGGGGAGATAATTCTGCATTTTTTCACCATATTTGTCCAGATTTCTAGGTTATCTTTCTAATAATTTATAAGAAGAAAATCTTTATTGATTATTTGATAATAGCAGCTGCTTTAGTAATATTTTTGTAACCTTTCTGTCTGTACAATGACATACACATGCATTTCTGCTTTTCTGTGCAAGGAAAGACACCTGTGGCAGTTTGTACTATAAATAGAGAAGGACTGTATTGTATAGAGGTTACAGTTCATAAGCATACATGTGTGCTGAATTTGAACCGTGCAGTAAGATTGTCAAAATGCTTAAAAATTGGCAAATATATTAGAGTTTTAGGTTTTATTCAATTCAGACTGTAATGACTACTACTGCATTCAATGATAATCTTGGTTAAAAAGTGCACAGAGAAAGATATAATGTTTCTGAGATATTTTCAGTGAGATTTAAGTTTTGTGTGCTTCAACTAGAGATGCGTATATGGAAAGAAAAATCCAACTACCTTATCTTCAAAGACACAGCAGTGTCTGGAGACTACAATGAGAGGGAACAGCTGCGAAACATTAGAAAAACAACATGGGTATGGATGTTTAAAAAAATTAAATGTGTCACTGCCAACACCTCTGTGATTTTCATTAAGAGTTTAACATATGATTATGGCATTTAAAGACATGGTTTAGTGGTGGACTTGGCACTGTTAATGGTTGAACTTGGTGATCTGAAAGGTCTTTTCCAACCTAAATGATTCTATATTATTTTATGATCATGTTAAACTTGCACCAGATTGTTTGTGTGTTATATCCAAGCAAGAAAACAGTGGAGGGCTTCATAAGAACCATTAGTGATTTATTTCAAGGAAAATTTATTTTGTGCTGCAGTGTAAGGCAGGCAGAAGGAGGTCAAGAACTTCCTTTCCTTAGTTTCCTAATCATTTAGTCATAGCAAGCTCTCAGCAGTGCTGGTAAGTGTAGAAATTCAGGTTGCACTTATGAAGTGAAGAGAAAACATGGTTTTCAAGAGAACTCATGCAAGAGAAGAGCAAGAATAGCACTGTGTGAATGCTCCCTAGGGCTGGGTAAGTCCCCTAGGACCAGGATGAGCAAAGATCCTGTGGAACAATATGTATTCACTTTGCTAACACTCATGCATTTTAAAGATGACGTATTTTTATTTTTCAAACAGAAATTCTGATCCTGATCAACAGCACATTTTTTGCACTGAAAGGGAAAATTCTAATGTAAGGTAAACAATAGATGTTAATAAATTATGAAAATGAAATGTTGCCATTTCAATCAACAGTCACAACAGGCACATCTCTATTTTCACAGCAATAATAGGTTTTCATGGTGATATAAGTGGTTTGCTTCAAAGAGATGATTGCATATTTTAAGAGTAGGTAGGTCAGACCTGCAGAGAACAAGTGAATGGCAAGCCTGAGACAGAAATGTCTTTCCTTCAGAAGGAAAAATCTGATTTAAAGTCAAATTCCATGCTGAAGAGAATCTATATAATTGTGGCAACTTGCCTTATTTGTCAGGAAAATTATAAAAATGTTCTAGAAGTGCTTGAGCAGATTGTATACGCTGACTGGGAGATATTTGTCTGCAGGATAGTCATGTAGTTCCTACATAATCAACAGCTTTCCAGTTACCATGCAGGTAGCAAACCCCATACATATTATTAAGCAAAAACCAAAAGTTTCTAACTAGGTGTTGGTACTTGAAAGTAAAAACAGAACTCAGATATTTCTACAAGGAATCTTATCAGGATACACTTTTAAACTGAAAGATATATTGCAATTTATATTAATTTGCACTCAGGCACAATCAAAGTTGGTGAACAGTGCAAGGATTTGTAGTATTTGGAATTCTTGTTGAGTAATGCATAGAAGTTATGTCTTTTGCTCTTGACACAGATACTGTTTTGTTAAATGGTTTTAGTTATTTCACATGCCTCTCCAAACGTGTTGACCCTGTTGTGCCCCTTAAATATTTATATTTCCAGCTGTTGCAAGACCTGATGAACATCATCTGCTAACCACAGATTCTACCTGCTGACTGGATGATCTTCACTGGCAGGTAGTTCAGGGAGGAGCTTATGTTTTGTCTTGTTATGTATATGTTTACAGCTTTTCAATACACCTGTACTTAAGTTATATTTTTTCAATCACTTCAACTAAATGCACTGAATTACCAATTCTAGTCAAAGCCTCCCAGGAAATGCAAAGCACAGTTGCCAGTCCATTCAACTGCTTGATTTTGTAAAATGTTTTGAGGTTCTAGGATGACTCTCAAAGTGGTGCTCCTACTGTTAATGAGATACCACCTGCAGAAAACAGTAGTTCTCAAACTTTGTCCCTGAGAGAACTTCTGGACAAGGTATCTCTTCACTTACTGATAAAAAAATGGAATGGCTTTGTTCAGGACAAAACTGTAGCGCAATATATCTAGTAGAGCCTCATAATAATTGAGAAATTTAAAATGGAAAGATAGAGCCAGAGGCCCACTAACCTATCTTGCTTCTTATTGTTACATCCACTGCCCAGGGCCTGCAACATATCGCAGAAGCTCCTGCTAAACAAACATAGTATATTTCAAATACCTGGAGATGCATTCTTGGATGGAATCTCTCACAGACTAAACCTTTAAGGAGCAGGAGGGTAACACTTGTTAATCCTTCCTTAAAAATAGTGTGCTATCTAGTCACACATCATTTTAACATGCAGTACAACCCAACTTTCTCTCCTCCTAGGAAAGGAAAGTCACAAACAGCCCCCTTGTATCCTTCCCCTTTCCCTGAAAATGAAGATAGTACTCTACTTTTTCCAAAGGACTAATTAATAGGCAGGTAAGTTTCAGTTTGAGGGGTCAGTTGCTTAGGGAGGGCAGATGCAGTGAAACTCTAGCTTTAAGTTTGTATAGGCTGGTCCTTGCTAAGGGATTTAGCTAAAGTAATGAGTGTAAACACTACTCATGTACAAACTTACCCTGTATGCAAATAATATGTCATTGCCTTGACAAACCAACAGCCCAGTGAGTACATTGCCCAAGGTCTCCAGGGATCAGAGATAGTAGCTGGAAGAAGCAACAGAATCTGGATATCAACTCTACCGTGCATAGAGCTAAATACAAAACGGTTTTCTTGTTTCAACTTTTCTATGGTTACACATCATTGGTGAATAGCCATTATTCCTTTTCTGTTTTTCCTATATGGCACTTCTGGTGCTGCAGGGAAGGATTTTTATGCTGTTCTGTGGATACATAGCTGCAGCAATCTCTGTGCTGCTACTTGCATCCCAGCATAAGCATGGAGGTGTCCAGGAATCCCCCTGAATATCACATAACAGAAGTTAAGAATGATGCCTGCCTAGTGCAAATCACAATGGTTCTGCCTGGCACTTGGAACCATATAGGGCTATTATTTCAGAGACAATCCTGCACTGTGAGCCAGTGTTCATATGTGATGTCCTATTGGACACTTCCCTGTGTCAGTGGGAGTTCCAGTACTCAGATCCCAGATTTGCTCATAGTTCTCTTATAGAGGCAGGAGAGTAAAATGAGTGACGTGGTTTACTTTCTCTCATTTCTTTGTACTTCCAATTCACCCAGTAAAACAAAGATGCACTTTTATGAGTCTTAGCATGCTAGTTTTGTGTGCAAATTCACTGTTTTCTGCCTTGTTTTGCTGCTGTTGGCAGACAGATTTTGGGGAACAGCTGGGGGGAGAGCAACAGTAACACCTTTCCTTCCTCAGACCTGGTCATCTCCTGACTTTGCACTGTACTCACTGCAAACCATTCTTTCTAGGTCTCTTCAGTTCACAACATTCCTATCTAAATAAGGGGTATACCAGCACTTTATCAATATCATAGTAATCAGCTTATCCCAAACCACACGGGGAGATCAAAAATCATATAGGTGATGCAATGCATGATGACAGGAGAAGGTCCAGTAATGATTTACCATCCCTTTTCTATACATACTTCAACTTTTGAGGATTACATCCTGATTATTTCATATATTTATGGCTTTTCTAAAGGAATATTTGGTTTATTTCTGAGTGATGCATGCTAAAACAACTCACCATGAATGCAGATGCAATAAGTCTATGGACTCTCAGTAAACATTTAAAACCAACTTGCTTATGCCTAAAAATTATAATTGTTTGTCTTTTTATGTTTACAAGTAGGAAAAATATGGAACTCTGCTATCTGAAGAAGCAAAATTTCAGCATTCACATCTTCAAGCTGCGTTAGCATTATTGTTTCAAACAGGAATGTGCTGGTTTAAAGGCGAACCAGCAGGGAAAATGAACTCACCACGAGAGAGATTATAAGTCAGAGGCTAAAATTTAATAATAATATTACAAGAACTACAGTGACACAAAGAGAAATTGCTTTCAACTCACAAAACCCAGCAGTATAACCCAGTGTCCTGGGGCACAAACCCAAAGGGGTTTGTTAGCCCTGGTGCTGAGACCCACCTGGTTCCCCCCAAGTCCAAAGCAAAAGGAAGTGAGAAACCTGTTGGTGCAGATGATGGCTGTAGCCTGGTCGAGAGTGGTGATCTCCTCCTGTTGAGGTCCTGCTGCTCCTCTGGGTCCGATGAGAAGTTCCCGAGGTCTTCTTACCCACCACTTATGTACCCTCAGGGAGCACCCAGTCCATCCCCCTGGGCGGGGACTCACACAATGGGTGATTAACTCTGGGAGCCAGGGAGTATTGTTGAACTGTTGATGGCCCATTAGCAGCTCCGCCCCCTCAGGCTGGGTGTGAAAGTGATAATGGCTCCCTGGGCAGCTGCTGCTAATGGCCCATTGTCCTTGGGGAATGAACAGAGTGGGTAGAATACACAGCTTTGATCACCCCCACACAGGGTTAGCTGGTCCCTCCTGCTGAACTAGGACAAGGAATTAGGAGCCCTCACAGTGTCCCATGCAATTCCTTAAAATTCCTTCCTTGATTTCAGAAAGGAATCTTGTGAATGGTTTGAATGACAGAAAGGAAGAGGCTGGTCTTTCCAAAGGTATGCTCTGCCCTGCCATGTCCCCTGTGCAGATGAAAGGAGAAATCCAAAGAGACTCCTGATGCCTTTTCCTGTCATACTCATGGACATTATGACATACTTATCGTACAAACAGCTTACTTTTGGATATGATATTTCATCCTGTGAGGAGACTGAAGACTTCATGATACAATATACAGGGTGAGGAAAAATGTGTTTTGCCATTTGCACAGACAGTGGTTTCAGAAACTGCAGTTGCAGGTATGGCAGATGGCTGCTTTCTCAGCACTTTGTGCTGATAATTGAAGAACAGTAATATAGGATTGCTGCAACTCACTGTCAGAGATCTGGAAAGCAAAAATTTCCAAGCTTACAGTCAACAGACAGTCCATATTGCCTTGGATTTTCATTGCAGCAGCTGTCACAGATGTGAGATATGAAGAACAGTGCAGGGGATTCACATAGAAATATGTCTGGATGATCTGCCTAGCAAAAGGTTCATCTGAACCACTTGTCGTGAGATTGGTTTAAGTTTTAAAGCATGGCATTTAGTGTCCCCGTGCTCTCAACATTCATCACAGTCATTAGCTGGAATAACCAGAGATGATAAAATTACTTGCAATTTACCTCCATTTGCATGCTCAGTACTAGTAATGACATTTTTATGCTGTTATTCATTCAAACATTCTGAAATGTGCTATGTTATATAGAAGTTTATCATACAGAAATGAGTTTTAATGGGTATGAATTTGTGTACATGGTGAAGAATACAATGTACAACGTCTTCAAAAGAAAGCATCAAAAATGCTTTAGACAGATAAAGACATCATCTTTTAAAATAGTGACAAATGATATGAGGTGTTTCAAAGTATTCTTTCTTCACATTTTTCTAATCTTTTGTCATCCCAGATGTATAGCTCACTACCTCTATGCAGCACCAAGTATCCTTGGGAGCTTTTTCTGAAACATCTGCAGGACATTCAGGGTTCATGGTGTGATACGAAGCTTCTGTCAATTGAAAGGTGTACCCAGTCTGAAGAATTCTTTCTGGTAGTGTTTGGCACACATTTCTGAACAGGGAAAATGTGTCTTAATGTTAGCTAGTGTGCTGCTTTGCTCTATAGTTTTTGGTAGTCACTGGTATAGAGCAATGGTGGAGGATATCCACTTCTAGTTATCTCATCTCAGCCAGAGAAGAGAGATCATATCCTCAAGAGTTGACTATTAATCAAAATCTATGCAAGGTGGCCTGGAGATATTCCTCCGGAGCTGCCATTTCCTGAGTCATGTGTTTGAGTCATGATTCATTTCTGTGTATCCAGTGGTAGCAGTGATGTTGATCCAAACAAAAATTGTGCATTCCTTAAAGCTTTAGACTTGGGATACCTGGTATCATTGAATCAAGAATGTCACTGGACAGTTGTCCTTTTCTCTAACCAGGAACCTGCAGAAGACATGGTACTCCTTAGTCACAAAGGATTTTTTTGTTGCCAAGGATCAAATTTTGCACCTCTTATTTTGAGACATGTTGGGGCAGAGGATTAACTGCCTGATTGACATTGTCACTGAAGAGATAATATCATAAAAGTGGAATAGCCTTTATAGGGACTAACAGTTCATGTTTTAAAAAAGTTTGGGGTGTTTTAGTTTGGTTGGTTGTTTTTTGGTTTTGTTTTGGTTTGATTTGTTGTTGTTTTGGGGGGTTTTGTTTGTTTGTTTGTTTTTTCAAAGGACAGAAAGAACATCAAAAATATCTTAGAAAGCTCCTGAGACCTTAAACTGTGTGACTGGTCCAAAGATAGATACAACACTCAGGCACTACCACTGTGGCTATAAATCAAAATAGACTTTGTAAAAATCTTTCTACTCACAGGGAAAGTCTGCAATTAAGTAAATTACCTTAAAGGAAAGATACTGCCATGTGATACAGGTACCTCTGGAAACTCCTGGGAAGTAAATTCTCTGTGTGGAAAGGTATGTTCCCAAACACAGTCCCACACAGGAGAGTTTTCAAAACACTGAAAATGTGGCCACCAATTAGTCCATTGATGGTATGCCCAGTTGGTTGATTAGCAGTGGAAGAACTGAAAAGAAACACTGTCACACAGATCACATCAATACAGCAACCAAAATCCTTCTGCCAGCTGAGTAGTCAGGAGAAGTCCTACAAAGGATATGATGAAGAGTGGATACCAGTGTGTTGCTGGAGCTGTTTGGACTGTAAGAACTATCAGCTTCAGAAAAGGGAACTACAGGATGAAGCCAATCTTTGAAAAAAGCTTTGGAAGGACCGGCCTAGAGGAATCACAGGTAGGAAATGGTTTACAGCTCATACAGAGGTGACCTTACAGGAGCAAGAATGAAATTGCAGTGACCTAGCAGTGCGGGTGAAAATCACCAACTATGAACCAAAGAGGAGAACACTGTGCTTTCTTCTTGGACCACACCCTGTGAATCTGGAGAGATTAAAAGTAAAGCAATTTGTTGTGTTTGGAGACAGGTGACAAAGTGTTGTCTGACACAACAAGATTCCTGGCTCTGATTTAAACATAATTGTATGCCTTGGGCAGGCTAAGCACAATTCTCCTTTCCTCATCTCTGGGAGGAACCAAGTACAAGCAACCACTGCTTGAGAGGAGGCAAGAAGCAGCACAGATGAGGGATATAGTATGGATCCACAAGAGAGGCTGGTATTTGCAAACTGACATTAAAGCCTGCTGTGAAACTGAAGTCTGCATTTCACTCAGCAGATATGATGCTCAGTGTGCATTTCTGGGAGCAGCGCTGAGACATTCTGCCCAGCATGATGTTCAACAGCAGCAGTAGGATGCTTTTGGGCAAGTGAAAGTCTGACTGTGAGCATCACGGTATCCCACTGAACTGCCTCTCCTGACTTGTAACACATAGTTACACTATTGCTGTGTGTACCAGTTTGTTTTCCAATCCCATTCCCTGAAAATCTTGGCCTCTTTTGTGACTCTATGCCTGCATCAGGAGTGGGGAAAAGTTATGGCTCTCCTTCTGCCCAACCTAGTTTTCCTCTGCAAGCTCCCTAAAGTGCTTATGGTTTGGGAAATCCTGGCCAAAGGGTAGAAGGACTGGCATTGTCTCTTCGCTTAGGGAGAAAGCATTAAATCTAGCAAGGTTCAGAAGCACTTCTCTTAGGTGACTTAATTTAGAAAGGCTGGAAACCTTCCCTAGTGTAGTCTTTTCGGTTTGCTACATTTAAGACCCACTCTCTCAAGAAGGTTGTTGTGGACCTTGTCTATTTATTGGAAATTACTGAAGACAGTGAGATAAGGTCCATGAAAAAGAACTGCTTGCTTTTACTAAGAACTCTGAATGATAATGTTATACGGTGTTTTACACAGTTACACAGTGTCAAGATTTACTGCTTGAATGTCTCACTTCTGCTAAGCAATTGTGATGTTCACCAGGTACCCTTAGAAACTCACACTCAGTCCAAACTGCAATAATATTAGTCAGATTGATAACACATGAGTTTTGCATGATCCCATGATCTTCACATGGGATTTGAGACCATATCAGTTTGAATTCAGCTCCTGGTCACCTCTCATGAGCTTGAACAAGGGTGAAATTGTATTTTAGTAGCTACATTATTTCTTATAATTTCCTCTCTCTCTGTCTGTCTGCTCATACACAAATATGTGCTTATGTCCACACCTGAAGTACAGATTGGGCAGAGACAGTAAAATGTCTGACAAGACTATTTGTGCTTTATGGAGTTTCCTTATGAAGTGGGTTGTGTCTTCAGCTACTATAAATCTGTCCCAATCCCCTGCAGTCTTGCTGAGAAGCTCTGGGAAAACAATGGTTTAGACCCTGCTTGAAGCTAGCCTGAGGTCCGTGCCATATCTGCTGCTGGTGCAAGGACAGCACTGCTGAATTGAGTCAGTTTACATCAGCTGGGCACACAAGACAGGGCATTCTCTCATCCATTGCACAGGAAAACATGTCAATGTGGAGATAAGCCAGAGACCACAGAGCATGTGACAAGGAGAATGCATTCTCAACAAGAGACCCTTTACTGCTTGAAGTACAGATCATAAAAAGCTGATAGCTGTGAAACTTTGTTACTTTGTTACAGGTTGAGCAGCACCCTCTGCTCATCGGTGTCCCACTGGGAACATGCAGAATTTTCAAAAATGTTTCAGTTTCTGGGAAGTACACAGAGAATTTGCTACATTTTTCCCCTTTTATCTCCCTAATCCTGATACCATTGAAACAATCTGGCAGACTCTCCCTCTCCACAGAAGTGGGCAGGACTGCATTTGCTGAGGTAGGTTTTGCAGCACATGTGGTCTATCAGCCATATGCAGTAACCTCACCATACACTGCACACCATTTTTGAGGTCAGAAGGGGAGATTCCCTTATATGCTACTGGCATAACCTGTTCAAGGCCTCTGCACTCTCACAATAGGATAGCAAATACGTCTCAAGTCAAAAACAGGGAGGATGGGGTGGCTGGTCTAATCCAGTCCAGCAGAGCACTTGTGTTCTTGGCTCTGAGCAATATGAGATTGATAGTCAATCCAACCTGCATCCCTGCTCTGAATGAGAAGCTGATTCTGAGCCTCCTATTGCAGGTGCAGGAACATTTTAGCTATGTAAAAAATGTCCTCTCTTCACTTAGTTTCTTTCATCTCAGTCTTTGTTTCTCTCCTTGACACCAAACATGATCAATATTTAATTTCTCTCCTTATTGCACTCTCTGCTGCATGTCTGGCTTTGCTACCAGTGTTCTGATCTGTTACTCCTGGCTGAAAATCAAGGGATATTTTCCAAAGAGTCTTTTTGAAGTACACTTTCCTATTTTTCCCTTTATCTCCCTTGAATGTTCTAAAAAACACCAGCTCTCCCTTCATAGTCCTCCTCCCTGTACCTCAGTGAGCTGGGTTCTTTTTCTCACAGCAAAGCCCAGACAGTGAATCACAATGGTAAGACCTGGCTGAGCAAAACAATTGACTTCAGATTACGTGAATTGCAGACACAGTCTAGTAAAACAAATGTGTTTCCCATATAAGGGGATCACAGGGGTAGAAATATATGTCTGACAGAAGCCAGTCAGCTATCTGCATGTTGGGCTAATCATCTGGGGTGGTCATTGTTTATAAGAACAGCACAATACTGTGAAAAGAGAGCAGTCTGTCAGAGCTTGTAGACTTCCATGTGGCCTGCTGAGTGTCAGCCTCTGCTTTCTGTTCTCACAAAGTGTCCTGCTGCCTAACGATGGTGCTGACTCACTTTTTTCCTCCTTTAAGTAACACAAGAGAGAGGTGAAGCTTTTTTCCCCCACCCACTTCTTTTGACTTCTTTGGTCCTTACTATAGATGGTTTCTTTAGTCATGCTCTGCAAATATGCCTTCATAAACATGTGCCCCTATAAAAGTATGTGCTTTCACTCCCTCATGCACAAGTTATTTGTATATTGGGACTGTGTCCTAGTTCAGCAGCCAGGACCAGTAAATCACTGTGTGGGTGTGACCAAAGCTGTGTATTCTAAGCACTCTATGTCATTTCTGATGAACTGTTAGTAACTGATCATGTGCAGGAGCCGCACAGGACACACCTGACACCTCAGGCTACAAGCTGCATTTTTAAGAACTCTGTGAGATAAGGAAGTTTTCCTGTCTTCATACCAGTGACTTAGCACCTTAACACCTAGCCTGAGGGGTCATGTCTGCTAATGGGCCATCAACAATTCCAAAAATATCCCATGACTCACAGAGTCAGTTCACCCATTGTGGAACTCCCTGCCCTGGGGGAGGTACTGGGCATTCCCACCTGAACCTGAGGGTATATAATCTTGGTGTTTGGTGACTTCTGGGACTACTCCTTGGATCCAGAAGACCAGAACCTCGACAGGATTGTGACCGTCATCTACACCAACAGGTTTTTACCTTTTGCTTTGGTCTCAGCGGAACCAGGGGGTGTGTGTGTGTGTGCGTGTGTGTGTGTGTGTGTGTGTGTGTGTGTGTGGTGTCTCAGCACAGGGGCAAATGAAAAACATTCTGTTTGTGCCCCAGGGTGCAGGGTTATACTTCTGGGTTTTGTGGGTTAAAAATAATTTCTCTTTGTATCATTGCATTTATTGTAATATTTTTATTAAATTGTAACCCTAACTTATAAACTCTTTTGTGTTGGGTTCACTTCTCCTGCCAGTTTAGCTTTAAACCAGCACAGACTGCCACCCCACAAGTGCTTTTCCATGGCTTATATCTTGTTGTAGTTTGGGATTATTATGTAAATTCTCTCCCCTGCCACTAACTGCCCATGCCAGCAGTTAATAAAAAGAAGTGGTTAACTGCTGATCACTTGGGTGGGAGCAGGTTTGTTTTGGGGACATTTTTTTCCATTTCTTAGCTCGATGGAATGCAGGAGCGGTGTGTGTGGTGCGGCTGAGGAGGGAGGCTGCTCTGCTGGCTGCTGCTGGGGCTTCTTGCTGGGATGCTGTTTTTCTCCTCGCCGCGGCTGTTTCTCCTGGTTCCTGTGTCTGGGATCCCGGCCTCTGCTCCGGTCTCACTGCCGCCTGCACCGTCGCGGCCTGCCTGCCCCGGGACTGCTTCTAGCTGGCTCGCTGCTGCTGCCTGTCCCAGGACTGTTTCTGGTCACTGCTGCTGCTGCTGCCTGCCCCGGGACTGCTTCTGGCTACTCGTGTTTTGGGGAAGCCATTTGCACTAGTCTGTTTATATATTGCAGTTAAGAACAGTTATCCTTCTTGTATTAAAATTCCTTTTTCTTAAATTTGATAAAGAGTGGCGTGATTATTGTGGAGAAGGCCCCCTCCCCCACTTGTGGGTAAACATTTTGGTTTTTCCCCTCAAACCAACACATATCTGAATGAAATTAGCTGCAGGGGGATTAATCGTTTATTTTGCTATAGTTGAAAGTAGTTCAGTTAGTGTTCCTGTAGGCTTTTTGAATCAATGTGATGCTTTAACTATGCAGCTAAGCCCTATGTAATGCTTTGTCAGTTCTGAAATAGTCAAGGTTTCTTTATTTAATACAGAAAAAATTATATTAGTAATATGGGATAATGGAAGTGAATCTAAAATATTGCAAAGTATTTTGGTCTGCAAGAGCTACAAATCAGAAGATAGACTCATTTCCACTGGCTAAACTACTAGCTTCATTGAATGTCTCCTTGTAATAGGCTGAACTGAAGGTTCAGAAGAACAAATTGATGAAACTCAGAAAATAACAAAATGCAAAACCTGACTGGACAGAAAAATTTAAGGAAAATTATTCAGGTACATCAAGAAAGAGTTTAAGTAAAGGCAGTGTCACTGCTTTCCAAGTACTACAAATGGGGATGGAGACAAGGATGATAGTGATGATGGGACACAGGAGCAGTAGAGAGACCTGCTGTCTATGGATCTGCAGACTACACCAGCATCCTGGTTGCAGGCAGAGCAGGCATGGCTAGGATGCAGAAGCTCTTCTGTACCACCCCATGTCTTTGAGGGGGATGAGGAAAAGAGTCTCTCTTCTGAGGAAATGACGTTCCATCCAGTTGAGAAAACTTTGTGGAGGAAGCTGTCTGGTAATGTCTATTATTGAATTGTTTTGGGTTTGTGTGTATGTGTGTGTTTTGGGGTTTTTTCCTTTTTTTTTCTGTGTGAATTGTTTCTTTTCTTATATCTTTTGTCAATATTATTGCTCTTATTGTTCATTTTCTTATCTCATTGCTGTTTCCAGTAAATTGTTCCTATCTCAGCCTATTATCTTTGTCTTTTGTACCTCCAGTTGGAGAGGGTAGGGGGAACAGGGCACAGTTTTAGAGGCAGTACTAAATTGAAGAATACCATTCCAAAACCACAACAGCCTTATTAGAATACCATTCTTAAACCATGACAACCAGTTGTCTTCATGGTTTTGGCTCAGCTTTCTCATGCTGCCAGTGTGACTTTCACCTCGTCTTAGTGCACTGCAAACACAGATAAAGGTTGGGGGACACATCTCTCCCTCTCCCTTGCTTCCTGCAATCTGGCCATGAAAAATGGGAAGGAAATTGTGAAATGTCTGAAAGAAACACCTCAAAGGCATGGACCAAACAGAGAGTATGCAAACACAAACTCCCTTATCACTTTTCTCAAGACTAAACCCCCTCTTAGCTCTTCATAACTTTGGCATCATCTAGTTGCCTGCCTTCCTGCAAAGCAGGCTCTCTTCACTCATTTCAGGCTTAGCTACACATTTTATGTTGTTGTAGGGCTCACTTGTCAGTTTACTTTTTGTATCTGCTATTCCTATTTATATACAAGTTTTGGAATAGCGCAGAAAAAATATATGTTATGAGAATTTGAAACGTTTAAAGCTGAAACAAAATTAGAAAAATTAAGAAAGGAGGTAATAATATAACATATAAAGCGAATCAGATTTCAGACTGCACATGCTGTCATCCTTGTTTATCCAGATCAGACAAGAGAGGCCCATGGGAGCGCTTTTAAAAGGGATTATGGGGGATGGAGTCTATGATACTCATTGCTGTAAGATACTGTGGGATTTAGTCATGTTGTAAGACCAGGAGCAAATTATTTATGGTTTGAATTTTAAAAGGAATATAGGACAGCTGGAGAATTAGTATGCATTTATTTCAGCTGGAGAAAGGTGTCAAATTACTTTGTCAGTTTTATTCTCTTCCCTTTTGTTTTGTGGACCTCTCACTTTCCAGTGGAAGATAACGTTTTTTAAAATGTACATATTTCTATCAATTCGTGGCTAACTTCAGTCTCTTGATGATATAAATTCAGTGATTATTCTGAATTTAAAATGTCTGGCATTTTGGAATTTGATTTGTCACTTCCAAAGAAATGGCTAAGACTGATCTGAAATTCCTTGAGTTTTCTCAAAGGCAGTTTCAGTCACAGGTTGTCTTCAGCACTCTCCATTGAGATACTGTGGCCGCAAGTTAGCATTCAGAGAAGCATGTGTGAATTATGAATTCAAGATTGAATCCTCCATCACTGGATGATGGAAACAATTGCTCAGCTGTCATTTCAGAGCCAGAATCGTCATCTCCACTAATGGTTTTCATAGGTAGCCATTTCCATTGCTTATTTCAGGAAAGTGCTGTTGAAGGTGACATTTGGGCTCTGACAACCATTACTTTATTTTTCTTGTTGCAAGTTTCAGGATCTGACAGCTCATTTTCAGTCACAAACTGGTCCTGAGCTTTCAGGGTGTCCAGATCTTTTTTTACCTAAGAAACAAAGTTAGAGGGTGTTGAGGAAGGCCTCAGATTTGACATGTTTACTGGAAGCTGTTATGCCCATTCCAGACCATTAAATAAGTCATGATACACCTCGGGAAAGAAAGCGGTTCTGCCACTGTATTTCCAGATGACACAGACTCTAAAGTGTCTGAGAAAATAAAACTAAACCAAATCAAACCACTGTGCTCTAAATCTTGTGAATGCAACTGAGGAAAAAGCTGAGTTTCTGCCTGATATTCCCTGCTCCTTAGTATGAATAAACTAACTTCATTTGTTGGCTCCATTTTTCATTGTCAAGTGATAAATACATGTATGTCTACAGTTGGTGTGTAAACAGTAAACCTTATTAATTAATGTTTATATGTAGCACCAACATATCAAAGCCTTTTCTAACTTACTTCCTGATGACCCTCCAAAGCTCTTCTCCCTGGTGTATTTTTCCCAGTTACATGAGCAGTGCAAATACTGGACTCATTTCTATTATCTTCCTGAAGGAAACAATGCACTGAAAATATCATCATTTGAATACTTTCAACTATTTCTTCAATTCCAATGCATGTATTAGATTCAGTTTTGTGACTGCTTTTTGTATTAGTGTTATTCTTATTGTGCTTCTCATTGAAGGGAGCAAGAAAATTTCAGCAGTTGGTGGAGGTGTTGCAGCCTTAAAAATTCAGTTGCCTATTCCAAAAGATGCGGTTTAGTATTCATAGCAATAAATGAATGGATGATGTTAACCGTTGTTATGCTGATGATTTACATATCAAACTTCAAATGCTTTGTCTTTAAAGTGAGAGTTGTTTGATTTAGGATGGTAAGAAAGGTTGTCTGGCTTCACCCATTTCTTGGTTATATCTTTCTAAAGATGACTGATGACCCAGTCCAGCAAACTGTTCTGTGTGCCACATGGGTTGTGTTTTTATGCTTTCCTTTGTTTGTGTTGCATGGACCCAAGGACATTCTTTTTTACACTTGCTCCCAACTGGAAATTTAAGTACTTTTTCTGACCTGTTTTGTCAGCATAGGTTGCCAAGCCTCATCACCAGCTGAACATAACACCTCGGTTATGAGTTTGGGATTCATGCTCCCACTTCTAGGAATCTTTGCTCTAGATTGTAAATACTAGGAATACAGAGGGAAAAAACAGTTTAAGAATTACTTTGGTTTGAAATGGGTTGGAAGTAACTGGGATGACTTCAGAAACTGAGAATGCCAGCATAACAGGACTGCAGGCAGGATTGTGATTTCAGCTGCCAAGCCATCAATGGTGTGGCCACAAAAGTCTTGGATGGCTTTGGATGTCCAAGTCTAGCAGCTTCTGTACTTTGTACTTGCAAAGGCAGGAAGATGTTGTGCTTTGTTAAGTTTTTCATGTACCTCTGACCTATTCAGCGACCTCAGCTCCTCCTTCCTGCCGCCTTGGACTCCATTTACCTGTCTGTGTTTATTCATCAGGAAATCTTCACAGGCCCTTGCCTGGTCCAGCAGAGGACCATGCAGCACTTCCATGTAAATTATATTATCTAGCCAGTAAAGATACAAGTGGCTCTGTATCCACAAAATGGTGGATGAGATCTATGATTTTGCTAACAAGCAGGGTAGGTTATCTCTCTGAACATTCACACAGTCCATTATGGCAATACTTTTTTTTTGTTTGTTTTGCACAGTTACACTGAAAAGTTACCTGTCTTAGTCCTGAAAATTTACTACAGATAGATTTTAAATCTCACCTACGCATTCATGGGGAATTTGTGGTTGTCTGTCTATTTTGGCTTGGGAAATTCTGATCTTCACTTTGTGGGAAACTCACAGCAGAAGGGACGACAATCTGCCATAGACAACTAGGAGAGGACAGAGGAGAAGCTTTGCTCTAGCACATGGATGTTCCAGGTCTGGGTGGGGCTGTATCCCTAGGAGAGCAGCCTGAAGATCATTGCTACAGCCTGTGCTGCTTCACTAATAACGAATAAAGACTTTTATCCTTTTGAATTTGCAGTTTTTCCCTTGAGAGAGTATCAGCAAGTGGGATTTCCAAAGCACAGGAAATTGCTTTACCCTCCTGCCACTGAAATCACTGAGTGTTTTACCCTTGGGATCAGTAGGAGGAGAATTAGGCCCATATTGAGTTATTCTGAAAATCCCGCTCTTTAATGAAGAGAAAAATGGGATGTTGATGGCTGTGTTCTAAAACCTCTTCATGAAGATGGAATTTAAAATGCACTAAAGAGTGTTGCAATTGCCTGTGACCTGCCATTTCATCCCCAGATGATAGCTTTTCCTTTGTGAATGATACTTTTAACTGCTTGTGAGATACTGTGCCTCATCTAGTGAACACTAATGTGACAGAGACTATAGAAAAGCTGTTAATCTGCAGTAACATAATTTGGCTATTATGAAGTTGTCTTTGTGTTGCAGCATGATAACAAAAAGAAATAGGCTATTTAGTGATTAACAGAGACAGACTAATTGCCCTTTTTTTTTCTCTGTGAAGACAGTGTTTAAATGAGCACTCATAGCTCCTATAACAACAGAAAACAGTTTTGGAAGAGCATATGTTACCTCTTAAAATATACTCAAGTGAAGCACATGTTATATATTAATTGAGAAAACACCTCCTCTGGATGAAACTGTTCAGCTTCTTTTCCACAGAAATATAGGCTAAGCCATCATACAAGTTGAAAAAAAATTAGCGATACCCTATTCCTCTGTTATGAAATGGATGGCATCCACCCTTTGAGAACCCAGTACTCAAGACAGTCAAGGATAATACAGCCCCCACGCCCTGAAGTTTTACTGACAGTAGATGTAGAAAAAGTCAGAGTACCATATTTATACCAGTTCATTAATGTTTTGGGATTCTTATGCTAAACTAAAGTTTTGCTCTTTTCCCCCTACCTGCATAGACTTCTGCTTAACAGTGTAGCCACTTAATATTTTGTCCAGACAGCCTTTCCTCTCTTCCCTTGTCTTCCTTGTTCTCAGCTCTATATAGTGTGTTCTGCAGGCTGATTCAAGCATCTGATTTTTGTAACACATGGCTCTTGCATTAGAGCCCTTCCCCGGCACATGTGCAACTACTTCAGTTGTTGTTTGATCGCTTTGTTTTATTTCCAGCTATAAAAGCAGTGAGAAGCAAGTTTCATCACAGTGAAGGTAATCCAGAACTTCTTGATGTTTCCACCATTGCATTTATTTCCAGTGAAGAGAGGAAAGAGCCAAGAAAATTTTGTGCCTGACTTCTGATTCCTTTTCAGACCAGAGAACACATGCCCTGAAGAAAGATTCATTAATGCTGGTAACATTGGAACAAGACTCCTAAGTTTTAAACACTCACCTTAGCCCATTTCTGGCTATTACTGAACTCTGTTTGGTGGAAGAAGGCATGTGAATCATGTGCTTTAAATGCTTTGTGGGTCCAGGCCAGCTCAGTAATTTTTCCAACATGATTCATGTCACTCTTAGCCTGAACTTTCATATAGCAGTCTCTGTTTGCTTGGAGACAACCAGCTAAATCCCCACTGTGCAGATATACGAGTGCATGAGAGCTATACCATGTGGTTAAACTGTTTTTTAAAAATATATAGAAACTTGTATAAATTATAACAATTTATTGATTCTTGTTATTTATTGTTCCCCCAGAATGTCCCATGCTATGTCCAAGCTCACTGTGACATGCAGGTAGCAATTGGGTCTGAGTATGAAAGGGTCATGTAAGAAAAGACTACACGTTCTGTGACAAGGGTTTTACTAAACATTTTTTGTCTTGGCAATATCATATTGCAAATTAACTCTGAGCAATGTTCTTGGTTTGTCCAGTGTACCTTTCTTTAAATCCATTGTGCCACAGTGTCACTTCAAATCAACATTAAAGAAAGATTTTAACAATGTTTTTAAATGTTTGACCTCAAGGTGACAGACAATCCACCTTATGTGTAAACTGATATACCAGCCACTGAGAAGCCTAAATGACATCTTCCTGGGCTAAGGAAGAAAAATATAGCCAGGAAGTAAAGTCTGTGAATAGGTTTTTTCTACACAATGTTACAAAAACATTGACCTCAGGGAAGGGATCACCATGGTACTGAGTTATAGGAGTAGCTCGTGAAGCTAGCGAGAGCTCAGTCCTCCCGTGGCCTTCATAGTTTCCTTCCTTTTCCTTCCCTTTCCTTTCCTTCCTTTCCTTCCTTTCGTGCCACACTGGATAACCGGATCAGAAACCACCAAGCGACACACTCAGCTGAGCTGTGGTTTTCATTCCCAGCACTAGAGGGCACTGTTGGTTTACTTTTGCAGCTGCTGCGGTTTCACAGGGTGGCAAGCTTGTCCATCCGAATCCCTCCCGGCAAGGAAGAGAGTTCCCCTAGGACATGCAGCTTTTGGCCTGTTCCAAGTAAAGATGTTCTATTGCTGTTCTACTCGGGTCTGCCACTTCAATCTTGATTTTTTGCCCTCGTGGAGGTAGATGTGGTGGTTGTGCCAAGGGGAATGAACGCTCCTCTATGTGCAATGGGATGTCTTTGAGGGCTTTAGGTTTTGGTAGGTTTGAAGCAGTTAGATTTACAAATAACAAAAGCTTTATTATTGAGACCACCTGTGCAGGAGGAACAGGAGATTTTGAAAATACTGGAGTTTGTGTTGCCCCAGAACAAATGCTTAGGGGCAATTACTACATCTTTGGACAACTTAAACCAATATAAACAATCTTACATTTCCCTGGCTACCATGTAATAAGGTAGACCATGTGCATTAAAAAATTATAGGTTTGAAATCTTATAGGCTCTTGAAAAAACACTTAGGGCTTAGGGATATCCTGAATGTCTTCAGGAGTACATTGTATTTTGCCTTAAACATATCTCCCCCTACTTGTAGGTGCTTGCTTACTACCCTCATGTCTTCCCAACCAGCCACTCTACAGTCCTTCACTTTGGCATAAGACATAGCACAGGCACAATTGGTCAGCTTCTTGAGTTAGCAGTACACTGTTAAGTGGGGTCTGTGGGCTCTGAAGAAAAGCTGTGATACCAAATCTGCTCTCAGCTGTCAGATGGCTAATGCAGATACTCTTATCACCCATTTTTTTTACAGAAATATGAATGCTCTTCAGACAGATGTGTGCGGTCTGCCTTTCCCCTCATGTCCATAGCCTAGCTGTTTTCTCTGTTCTTCATAATATACTTCTATTCATGCATAGGTGCAGCTATCTTACTTCTGAGTGGCAAAAACCATTCTTGCACTGTGGTTTTTGGGAAGCAGGGACCACACAATCATTTCTGTCTTTTTTCCTAAGCATGAGCCTTGATTTATGTTTGAAACCATCTTTGTGGCCTTATGACATGTTACTTAGTTTTATTCTTGGAGATGTAAAAAAATATTCCTAGCATTCAAGGAGGCCATCAACAGACCAGGTTTCTGTGTTTGAACCAAGACAGTCAATTTTTTGCAGTATCTCTGAGGGGATAAAGCTTGAACTTTATGGGCATATGTAGATTTTTATTCTATACCACCTCAATGATGAGGGTCATCCCTGAGGAATGAAAGTAAGGCACTCTCATGGAAAGAAGGTGGGCATGGCTTGGTTGGGGGCTTATGGTTTGGTTGGGGAGGATCTGTCTGCCATTGTTTTTTAATTGAACTAGGGTTGGTGAGCACTTTTGCATATGAATGTCTCTCTGTACACTTTTGTTACTAGTATTGTTGCTTTTACTGTTCATTATCTCATTGGTGTTTCCAGTAAATTGTTCTTAGCCCAGAATCTCTGCTTTTTGTCTCCCACTGGAGAAAAGTGGAGGGGCATGGCTTGTGGTTTTCTTGTTCGTGCCAGTGCTAAACTTAGGTGTGCCATTCCTAAACTAGGAGAAGAGGTAACTGCTGCATTTATCACTGACTTAATAATGTTGAACAGCAGAAACCATAGGATCCAACACATGCATTACATCTCTGCTATAGCTAAAATAAACTAAACAGTGTCTACTGTTGAGCTAACAGGTGACAGATCAGTCAGATGTTCATATGACCAGCAACATGCCAAGAAGTTAGAGTTTATCTGAATTCATTCCTGCCTGAAGTTCAGTATCTTTGCTTAAAAAAGAACAGATGCTTTTCTGGGCCATCCCAATGTGTTATCTTCTCTCTATTGAAGTGTTTACAGTGCATTTCTGCTTCAAATTTATCTCAGTTAGCTTTCAGACTCTGCCCAAGAGGCCTCTATGCCTATGCCGTTGTCAGCAAAGACAGCCCGCTATGATCAAATTTCCCATGGATGCATTTTGAGGCTGTTTATAAATCTCTCCTTCCCTTCTTGCCCCAGGAGTCTCTTATATTAATGCTTTTGAACTTCTCATTGTTCTCAGAGTTCTTGCTAGAAGTGTCTGCAGCTAAATAGCATTCTTCTGGAAACTGTGCTTCCTAAGTTTGTGGTCCACTCTTTTGGCTTGTACCCTTTTGCACTTGTTAAGAGAGGTTTCCAGGGGTTTTTGCACAAGACTGGAAGAGCAACATGAATTTTATAATGTTTCACTGGGGAAGAGTGCCTGTGAAAATCAAGATCACTTTTCTTATTTTGGTATACTATTTATAATTTTTTTTTTTAGCGGGGGGACACCTTTGACAAATCTTATTATCTGTGCCTTTGTTAGGTGGGACATAATTTTCCCCTCAAAGTAGAATTTATACTTCATACAGAAGTATTTCTTTTGTACTTAATCCCACCTATAAATGAAGATTAAGTCATATTCCCTAAACTGCAAATTCGCTACAATGCATCCGACACTCTGGACAGTGGAAACATTTGACATGTAGTTATCTCTCCTGAGCAAAAGTCATGCCTGTAGCTGGAGCTTTAATGGCAAAGCTTTCTCTTGGGGCAGAAGTTGGAATTAATTCCAGAAACTGACAACTCCTGTTTGTTGAATAGCAACACAAAAATGCCAAGAACTTGAAAGCACATTACCCAGTTTTGACCTTTTCCATACAGAAATTAATTATTCTAGAGCATGCATCCATCAGCTTGCAACTTTGTTGATGTGACTGATGCTATAGAAAGTCACAGAAAAGCTGCGGATGCCCCATACGTGGTAGTGTTCAAGGACAGACTGGACAGGTCTTTGAGCAACCTGGCCTAGTGGAGGGTGTCCCTCCCTGTGGTGGGGGAGATTGAAACAGGATCATCTTTAAGGTCCCTAGCAAGCCCAGCCATTCTGTGATTCTATGAAAATTCAGTGTCTTCACCACAAAGGTGTTTGAAGCTCTATTCTTTCCTGTCTCAAGTCCATACCTCTGTAACTGGCCCTTGCGACAAGCTGCCTTCATAGATAACCATTTTTTATGTCATTAGCTTCATGCAAAAAATGGTTGTTTTGTAGATAAATTCCTAACTTTAGAGCTGTAACGTATCCTGTCATACTTCTGTTTATGTCGGTCCTCTCAGTGCATGGGGACACTAACAGAAATGTAGACTCAGAAGTTGTATTGAGCCACTTTGCTGTGGTGCCCTTGAGAAGACAAGAAACAGCAGGTACAAACTGAAACATGGGAGGTTTCTCCTGATTGTCAGGAAACTCTTTTCCACTGCAAGGGTGACCAAGCATGGGTGCAGATTTCCCAGATACATGGTGGAGTTTTCCTCCTTGCAGATATTCAAAAACCATCTAGACATTGTCCTAAGCAACTGACTCTTGGTGGTCCTCCTAGAGCAGCAGAGTTGGACCAGATGCCCTCCTGAAGTCCCTTCCAATTTGAGCCAGACTGTGATTCTGCATGATTTAGTGTCACTGCAATCAGTGTTTCCTTCTGGAAATTTTGACTGTTTAATAACTGTTATAATTATACTATGAAATAGTTTTGTCTGCAAGATTCAGACCACTGTATTGTGAGCACATTACACATGTAAAGTCTGTATATTGGTTTAAAGTACATGCTGAATGTCATCCCAAGGAGGGTACAACACAGAAAATGCTTTAGTTATTTAATACTGTAAATATATTAGTGAAGCAAAAATACTATCCTTAAAATAGATAGGGAAAAAAACCAAAACCCCAGGCGTTGCCAATGACACTCAGAAGATACCTTTAGCAAAAAGTTACAGTTTCCTAATGTTAAATATTTATAGGCATATGGAAATACCAATACTGTCCATCATCAGGATAACTTTGAAATACGTTATTTGTGATGGTAAGTCTGTATGACAGAATTCAGGAAAATGAAACAACCAAATGAGGTGAAGCACATTTAAAATTGTGCAAAGAATTTACTGCAGCATATAATGGAGCTGTCAGGCAGAGTAAGTCTCTCACTTGGTTGTTACTGTTGCTTCACTGCACTTTCATATGACAAGACTTTGCTTTCTCTAAGGAGACTGATTGCTGCATCCTGAGTGCATGGAGTTCTGTAACAATATCCCTCCCACAGGGCAAGAAACGTCTGGGTAGTGGCAGGAAAACTCTGAGTCTCAGTTAACTTCAGAGAACTGTCACAAACAGATGCAACTGTTTCAATGTTCCTGTTGGTGTAAATTAATCTACTGCAACAAGGTGATGGAGCAAGCTCTAGGTGCAAATAGGAAGATGAGTTCTTTTTTCAAAAACAATGGGCTTTATAGTTTGGTGAGCTATTATTGAACTTTTTATCTGCCTAGGGCTGTTGGTATAGCTCAGACCACGCTACACAGAACATCAGCTCTCAGTCATAAAATACCATCCTAAACACCATTTCTCCTTGTAGTCATCTGTGACTAACTTACAAAGACTTCAGGACCTTAGGGCATGCAGGAAACAGAGATTCAGGCCAGACAGCAGCTGTTGTAAATGTAATCAGTAAACTCTCAGGCTAGAAACCAAAGAAAAGAGATACATTGGTAGACATTCACAGTGCAAAGACTTTGCTGGTTCTGCAGGACCCAATGACTATGCTGCTATGCTTTCTGAAGCTACGTCTGTCAGGATTAAGTCCGTGGAAGCAATGTGTGTTCTTGTAATAGTGCTGGCTTTCACTGTTCACAGGTCTGGTCACAGAATGGACTCTCTTGTACTGTAAAGCAGTTGGATACAATGGCACTAAGCATGGTGTAAATGCCAATACAGATAAAACACAAAATTTGGAAAGCACTGGACCTTGGTCAGTCAATGCATAGCTGTGATAGGGAGCACTGGGGAAGACTATAGCTCATGACTCTTTTCACACCCATCAGTACCCCAGGGTAGGGTGTAGCCAGCTGAGTGCATCCCTTCCCAGTGGAATCACTGTGGTTTGCCTTTGCAGTGGTCTTCCATAGCAGTCTGCTGGCAATGCCCCCCAGGGGTAATTCTGCTTGTAGTTTGGTTCAGCCTTACCCCTCCAATTCAGCATACAGACAAGCATTCAGCCTTCTCTTTGCAGAAACTGTCTGACAGTCAATGCAGCAAAACAGGCAGCAGTTGAATTTTTTATTCCATTAAGTATTCACACTTTCTTCCCCTGTTTTGCTGTTGTTGCTTCTAAACATGACCGATCATAATCAGAAACCAAAAGAATTTACATTTTCTGCATCAGCAAAACAGTACATTCGCAACCAACATCAAAGCTGGGGTTTAGCAATCATTAGTGCAATACCACACTTCAATGCGATCAAAGCAATCAATGCCCAGACACAATAAAGAAGATAGAGCTCTGGTTCAGCTCTTCTGTAAAAGGCAATGATAAAGAGATCTGGGCAGAGGGTGACAGCAAAGTAAATATATGAGGGCATGCAGCTGAGATATTCTTTTACATCAAAACAATTTCTCATTTCATATCCAATTATACCTCTGAGCTGTTCAGCCCATCATCGCTGTCATCTCTGGCTTTCAATTGACATTGCAAATTGTGGAATAGAAAAAGCTACCATATAGCATGTCTCCATTGAAATTCCTCCTGAAGGCCGTAACTGCACATGGGTAACTCTTTGAGTGCTGGGATACTTGTGTTGGCCTTATTGATACTGCTAGTTAGCCTCCTTCACTTTCAGGTGAGGGACTCTTTAGCTATCATTTAGTCATTGAAAAGAGCCTTTTTGCCTACTGTCTGACACAGAGTATCATAGAATGATAGAACCATAGAATGGTCTGGGTTTGAAGGGACCTTAAAGACTTAGTTCCAACACTCCTGCCATGGACAAGGACACCTCTCACTAGCCAGGTTGCTCAGAGCCCCATCCAACCTGACTTTAAACACTTTCAGCGATAAGGCAGCCACGTCTTCTCTGGACAAACTGTTCCAGTGCCTGACCACTCTCACAATAAAGAATTTCTTCTTCATATCTAACCTAAACCTATTTATTATCTTTTGGTTTAAAGCCATTCCTCCTTGGTCTGTCACTACATGCTCTTGTAAAAAGTCTCTCTCCATCGTTCTTGTAGACTGCCCTCATGTATTGGAAAGCTGCAATTAAGTGCCCCCAAAGGCTTTGCTTTTCCAGGCTGAGCAATCCCTGTTCCCTTAGACTCCCCTGACCTGCTGGCCATGCTGCTTTTGATGCAGCCCAGGACAAAATTGGCTTTCTGGGATGCAAGCGCACATTGCTGGGTCATGTCCAGCCTCTCACCAGTGCTTCTTGGTGGGGCTGCTCTCAATCTGTTCATCCCCAGGCCGTGCTGATACTGGTGCTTACCCTGACCCAAAGTAGAATGTTCAACGTAGAAAGTTCTGAGTGCTGGAACAATCAACTTTGTGTGATGGATGTTCATAACCAGGGAAACGAATGTCTTTGTGTAGAGATGGCATTAACAGGACACTGTAATTGACTGATTCATTTGTCTCTTGGACTTTTCAGGCTTAGGCTAGAAAAGTGCACGTGGAAAATCCCATAGGAAGCCTTCATCTTCTGCCTGATTTGGGGCAACTCTGAAACTCTGAACTCAGCTTTGTCTTAAAATCTTCAAGGCATACATACTCTTCTATATGAGAGAGGTATCATCCCAATGCCTTATTACACCAAGTACGTATTTTCTCTGAATTCATGTTCAAAATTTTACTGATGGGGGGTGGCGTGGAGGGAGATTAGGCAGGCTGTGAGAACTTGTGGTTCGGAGTTTGGGAGTGGGAAGAGTTTTTGGGGTTGGGTGTAGGTTTGATTAACAAGACCTCAGATCTTGGAAGTCTGGTCCCTAAGTATGTAGTCTGTGACTGCAGCTGAGTCACTCTGTCTTCTCTTGTGTAAGCTAAACCACAAGACCTTCTTAAGCCTTTCTCTGGAAGATGGATTTTTCTCACTCAGAATAGCTTGTAAAGAAGATGTTCTAAAGATGTATTTCAGGGGAAGAACACAAACAAAAGACCAGACCAAGGAAAAAGAAAGGCATATGATACTTAGCAAGGCAGAACACTTGTTTGGAAATGGCAGAGCACCAAGAAATATTGGTGTGTTGTGTTGACAGCAAATTAAATACTAATTTGTCTACTGCTAAACCACTATGACAAGGAAGAAACTGAATCATATGTGTTGAAGAAAAGGAGCCACAACAAATCAAAGAGGATACAGAACAATTCAGTAACAGAGCAGGGATGTTCTACAGTGGAAGAAAACTGTTTTGCTTGAAAGGATGAGATGGGTAATAAAGTTTGAGGCAGAGACTTGATCATCAGTGTTGGCAGTGAGGGTAAAACTAACATCATTGCACACACTTTCACAAAGCTTCATCAGTATACAAAATCATGAAATGGCTTTAACTGGACAGCATTCCCATTTCTAGTTTATGAATACCCACGCTTTTCTGTTTAACAGCAGCATAAGCATAAGCTCTACCTAGTGGAACTTTTTAAAATACATCTACCTCCTATTTCAGAAGTAAAATGGATTTTCTTTACCAAAAACTTCAAAGTCACACTATGAGAGAGTATAGAGACCTGTAGTTCAACACTGAGTAAAAAACGTGTAATTTGTGAATAGAGCAGGGCATGCAGATATGGAATCTCTGGGGGTTGGTCTGTGGAGAAGAAGGTGTAAACCAGCAAGCAGAGAGCACAAACCAAGAAAAAGACAGCACTAGTAGAATTACAATCTGACCTGAACAGTATCTGGGCATTTTTTGTTGCTCTGATTTTCCACTGTGAGTGGGATCCTGCCCAAATAATGTCTTTCTCAGTGAATTGCTGTTCAATCCCATTCCTGCTCTGCCCAGAACCAGCTCATGTATTCAGTGTGTACTTGGGGGAAGAAAGTGGAGAATTTCGTTCTACAAATATAAATTAATGAATAGAATTGCAGTCTTAAGTTGTTTAGTTCTGCATAAAAGACACTGTCTGCTTTCCACACCTCCATATGGAAAAGTGACTCTCCCTCGGGGATCTTGCCTGCCAGTGTTGGGGAAGTGGGCTGCAGGTCATGTAGTGTGCCTTTCCAGAAAATACTCTGCTCATGTTATTCACTGGGAATTGTCTGTTTAATTTTGTTCTCCGCTGCAGGAAATATGCAGTTAATTTCATAAATTGTCCCCTCAGATGGCCCTTCTGCATTTGTGGCATGATCAGATTGTGCCTAGGACTTGATTTCTGAGCAGGACAGTAATATGCCCCTATCTTGATCAGCCCCACCACCATTTTACTCAGATACTGTATGCAGGTAAGGGCTATATAGGGAAATTTACTGTCTCCTTGCTTCAAATGGGGAGAAACAGATGGAATAAGACACAGAGAGTGGCATCTCTTTCCCTTTCTTCACTCTCAGGGTAGCAGAGCTCAAGTGCACTGGATTTTTTTTTTATATACAACTGGTGAGAAATGACCAGCAGTTACCCATTTTCCATGAGGTGGCTATTTAGCAGCTGCTGTCTTTTTATGACTTTACCTAAAGCTACCTTCAAATTGAGACTTTTTGTGTAGTCTGATCTGTGCCCAAAACAAATACAGAAAGTTTCCCCTTCTGCTGACTGACTATTTTTGTGAATCTAACCAGCATATGAAAAGAGATGCAATAGCTGTGAGACAGATCACTCTCGCAAAGGATTTATATACAGAAGAAACATTTGGTGTGGTCCTACACGTACAGTAAAGAAGCATATTTCTCAGGGCTCAGCTCACACATGTTTCCTCATTCATTACATCATAGTGACCACAAACTGGTCCTGCTCCTCATCAACAAGTCAATTTGAAGGGTGTACCCAACTTTATACAGCAAGGGTATGAAGATCTTCACTTCCAGCTTATGTTCATGTAATGCCTGAGGTAGTGTGACTCCTGCTGGCAGTGGTCTGAGACAGCACGAAGTCTTGAGGGAACCCATTCCAGCCTACATATCTTCCTGAGCAGATTTTGACATCCTCTGTGAGCCACAGGTTATCTAAATATACTGTTGCTTATTTACAGGGATATACACAGATGAAATGCACCCTAAACCTTCCTACACAGGCTGAATCCCCATCCTGAGAGCACCCTCATGGGCAGAGGTGACACTGGGACTCAGCTCTAAGTACACAGCTATATATATACTGCCAGAAAAGGTGGGTCCATTGCCACCTCTGGCTTTTCCATTTGTCTTTCTGTTCTCCAGTACCTAGAGAGAATCCAAGGCAGACTCATACTCTGGCCTTGGAATTATGTCTGCCTCTCCCCTGGTGGACAGTTGGAGGGATCTGCCTGGCCTTTGCACACAGAGTTGGTGTATAAGATGTGCCCATGTGTAATCTGTGTGAGGATGGTAGGGAGAAGGCCCCAGGGAAGTGCATCTAGTTGGGATGCAACGCATGTCCTTATGCCAAGCAGCCTCACTACAAGGGGACGATGCACCATATGCAGCAGTAGTTCTGCTAGAAGAGAGTACTTTCCCTGCAGAAGAAGCAGGCATCAGCTGGGAATTCCTGGGAGACAGATGCACCGTGATAGGAGGGTGACACCACCGACTACAATTGTGCATCACCCTTCAGAGCACTGGTTTATTGAAAACTGTTTCCAACTGACCTGACAAATTCATTTCCAAAGCAACAACAGATGGCAACAGACAGATGGCTCAGTAATTTCAAAGGCTCTCCAGAGAAAGGAAGTGTCACTATAAGCCTGCACTATCTTGATATTACGAAAGAATGGGATCTTAACATCTGCATTTGCTGAAAACAGTATTAGGAGACATGTTGTAGGGTGAATTTTTGCAGTTATTCTCATGGTTTCCATTGCCATATCTTCTCAAATCTCAAATGTTCTCTTTATCTCAAAACGGTATTTTGCGCTGACATTTGAACGACTTCAAGACTGTAGATGTTTTCTCTGCATCATCTTGGTCAAACTGCATTGCTCCTTAATGCCTCATTTTCCATCTGCAAAGCATAAATAAAAATCCTGTAGTGGCCCTATGCATTTAAACAGCAGACTCCTTGACAGAGTCCTTTTCCATATTTCCATACATTCTTTTTTATTTTCTTTCATGGAGCTGGACTCTCCTTTGCTGGAACCTTGCCCCATGCAAGAAGGAATGGATGGAGGACTAAATTTCCTTTCTACCAATTAATGAGTAATCAGACCTTAATTTAGACTGTTTTTTTATTATCTTTGCCATATTTTTTTTCTTTTTATATGCTGATAAGGATTTGCTTTTCTTTGTTGCAGTTTTGCTGCTGTCTGTCCCCTCCCAGGACTGAACTGACTCTTTTGATATTTTTTTTTTCATTTTTCACTTCTCTTACGTATTTTCCTGCTGCAACATTTTGGAAGAATTAGGTCTGTCCACCCTTCTGCATGTTCATCATATGGCAAGAAGTCCATTAAATCATAGAATCGATTGGGTTGGAAAAGACCTCCAAGATCATCGAGTCCAACCCTTGGTCCAACTCTAGTCCATTTACTAGATCATGGCACTCAGCGCCACGTCCAATCTGTGTTTAAAAATTTCTAGGGATGGTGAATCCACCAACTCTCTGGGCAGCCCATTCCAATGCCTGATTACTCTCTCTGAAAAGAATTTTTTTCTGATATCCAACTTAAATTTCCCCTGGCAGAGCTTAAGCCCGTGCCCCCTTGTCCTATTGCTGAGTGCCTGAGAGAAGACACTAGCCCCCACCTGGCTAGAACTTCCCTTCAGGTAGTTATAGACAGTGCTGAGGTCACCTCTGAGCCTCCTCTTCTCCAGGCTAAACAACCCCAGCTCCCTCAGCCTCTTCCCATAGGGCTTGTGCTCCAGTCCCTTCACCAGCCTTGTTGCTCTTCTCTGGACCTGCTCCAGCACCTCAATATCCTTTCTGAACTGAGGGGCCCAGAACTGAACACAACACTCAAGGTGTGGCCTCACCAACGCAGAGTACAGGGGAAGGATCACTTCCCTGGTCCTGCTGGCCACGCTATTTTTGATACAGGCCAGGATCCCATTGGCCTTCTTGGCCACCTGGGCACACTGTTGGCTCATGTTGAGCTTCCCGTCAATTAGTACTCCAAGGTCCCTTTCTGCCTGGCTGCTCTCCAGCCACTCTGTGCCCAGCCTGTAGCACTGCAGGGGGTTGTTGTGGCCAAAGTGTAGGACTCGGCACTTGGCCTTATTGAACTTCATCCCACTGGAATCAGCCCATCTCTCAAGTCTATCCAGATCCCTCTGCAGAGCCCTCCTGCCTTCCAGCAGGTCGACACTCCCTCCCAACTTGGTGTCATCAGCAAATTTGCTGATGATGGACTCAATCCCCTCATGTAAATCATCAACAAAGATGTTAAACAGGACTGGACCCAATACAGACCCCTGGGGAACACCACTGGTGACTGGCTGCCAGCTGGATGCAGCTCTGCTCAAGCACTCTCTCGGCCCCACCCTCCAGCCAGCTCTTAATCCAGGAGAGGGTACACTTCTCCAGGCCATGGGCTACCAGCTTTTTCAGGAGTATATTATGGGAGACAGTATCAAAGGCCTTCCTGAAGTCCAGATAGACACATCCACAGCCTTCCCGTCATCCACCAGGTGGGTCACCTGATCGTAGAAAGAGATCAGGTTGGTCAGACAGGACCTGCCCCTCCTAAACCCATGCTGGCTGGGTCTAATCCCTTGTCCACCCTGAAGGTGCTGTGTGATTGCACTCAGGATGATCTGCTCCATAACCCTGCCAGGCACGGAGGTCAGGCTGACAGGCCTGTAGTTGCCAGGGTCCTGCTTGCAGCCCTTTTTGTGGATTGGGGTGACATTGGCCAACCTCCAATCATCTGGGACCTCCCCAGAGAGCCAGGACTGTTGGAAGATGATGGAGAGCGGTTTGGCAAGCTCTTCTGCCAGCTCCCTCATCACCCTGGGATGGATCCCATCAGGTCCCATAGAATTGTTAGGATCCAACTGACTCAGTAAGTCGGTCACTATTTCCTCCTGGAATATAGGAGGGGTATTCAGCTCCCTCTCCCCGTCTACCAGCTCCAGAGGACAGTTGTCTTGAGGGCCACTTGTCTTACTGGTGAAAACTGAGGCAAAGTAGGTGTTAAGTACCTCAGCCTTCTCTTCATCTTCCTTAACTATATTTCCCTCCAAGTCCAACAGAGAATGGAGGTTTTCCTTGCCCCTCCTTTTGTTATTAATGTATTTATAAAAGGACTTTTTGTTATCCCTAACTGAAATAGCCAAATTTACTTCAAATTCCACTTTCTTTCCCTAATTTTTTCCTTCTTGACCTAGCTCTATCTGTAAATTCTTCGTAAGTAGCCAGCCCTTTTTTCCATAGTCTGTAAACTTTCTTTTTATCCCTGATTTCTTTCAGAATCTCCCTATTTAACCAAGCTGGCTGTCTTCCCCTCCAGCTGGCCTTTCGGCACACTGGGACAGCCTGTTGCTGTGCATTCAAAATCTCCCTCTTAAAACATGTCCATCCCTCCTGGACCCCCTTGCCTTTAAGGGTTGTTTCCCAGGGTATGCTCTGAATCAGTTCTTTGAATAGGCCAAAATCTGCTCTCTGGAAGTCCAAGACAGAGGTTTTAATGGTGGCTCTCCTTACATCTCTGAGGACTGAAAATTCTATTATTTCATGGTCACTATGCCCCAGGTGGCCTCCAACCACTACATCATCTACCAGCCCCTCTCTGTTTGTAAACAGTAGCTCTAGCAGGGCCTTCCCCCTGGTAGGCTCATTTACCAGTTGATGAAGGAAATTGTCCTCTATACACTCCAGGAACCTCCTTGACTGCCTCTTCTCTGCAGTATGAAGCTCCCAGCAGATATCTGGCAGGTTAAAGTCACCCACAAGAACAAGGGCTGGAGATTTTGAGACATCTGCCAGCTGCTTGTAGAATAATTCATCCCCTTCATCATGCTGGTTGGGCGGTCTGTAACAGACACCCACAAGGGTGTCAGCCTTGTTGGCCTTGCCCCTGATTCTGGCCCACAGGCACTCAACCTTGTCACTGCTGACCTCAACTTCAACAGAGTCAAGAGACTCTCTAACATATAAAGCCACCCCTCCACGTCTCCTTCCCTGCCTGTCCTTTCTGAAGAGCTTGTAGCCCCCCATAGCAGCACTCCAGTCATGTGATTCATCCCACCACATTTCTGTGACAGCAACTATGTCATAGTTTTCCTGCTGCACTATGGCTTCCAGCTCCTCTTGTTTGTTTCCCATACTGCGTGCATTGGTGTACATGCACTTCAGCTGGGCCATTGATTTCATTCTCAACTCGGGCTCTATGCCCTTAGGCCTATCTCTGGAGAGCCCAGTTGCCGTCCCTTCCCCCTTCAAACCTAGTTTAAAGCCCTCCTAACTAACCCTGCCAACTTATGGGCTACAGTTCTTTTGCTCTTCCTGGATAGATGAAGCCCATCTGCTTTGACGAGACTGGGCAACACAGAGTTTGCGCCATGATCAAAAAACCCAAAATTTTGATGATAGCACCATCCCCTAAGCCACCTATTGGTAAGCTGGGCTTTCCTAAACCTCTCCTCATTCATCCCAGCTAGCACAGGAACTGAGGCAATTACTACCTGTGCTCCTGTCCCCTGAAGAGATCGGGTCAGTGCCTTGAAATCTTTTTTAATTACCCTGCTACTCCTTTTATTAATGTCATCACTTCCAACCTGGACAACCAACAGTGGGTAATAGTCTGAGGGTTGGATAAGTTTAGGAAGTCTTTTGGTAATATCCCTCACCCTGGCCCCAGGAAGGCAGCAAACTTCCCTGTGGGACGGGTCTGGCCGACATATAGGGCCCTCAGTCCCCCTCAGAAGGGAGTCACCGATTACAACAACCCTTCTCTTTTTCCTCTTACCTGTAGTCGTAACCCGTCCGGTAGGCTGGGGGTAACCAGAAGATCTTGTAGATAGATCCTCCTCCTGACTGTCCTCCAATAGACTGTCCGAGTCCAGGGCCATATACCTGTTTTTTAAGGGCACCCTGGCAGGTGAAAGGGGTCGAGAGGGGGTTTTTTTGCCTCTATGACGAGGCACCTGTTTCCATTCGTCCCCATCCCTATGGTTTGTTCCGTCTGTCTGATGGCAGGAGGGGCTGGGCTTCACCACCTCCTGCTGGGCTTCCTTAGGAGTGGAAAGGGTGTGACTCCACCAGTCAATTTCCCTTTCACTCTCCCTTATGTTTCTGAGCCTATCGACCTCTTCCTTTAGCTCTGCCACCAGACCCAGCAAATCGTTCACCTGCTCACATCGTATGCAGGCGCTTCTCATACTGTCCTCTGGTAGTAGGTCCAGGCTCAGACAGTCTATGCAGCCAGAGGCCTGAGTGGCTGCATCCTTTTTAGAGGGTTCTGTCTGTATTGACACCCCTCTACTGGTAACAGGAGCAACAGCTTTCATTTTTTTGGGAGGCATGACTGCCTTATAGCTGTGGGGAAAGGAAGAAAGAGACAAAGAAACAAACGGAGGAGAAAAAAAAAAAAAGAAAAGGCTGCAGAAATACCTAGGCTTCTGCCCTGCCTGTTCGCCCTGCCTGTGCGAACTGCCGTGCAAACTGCCGTGCCACGCCCTCACTGACGTGCCACGCCCCTGTTTGCCCACTACTGTTTGCCGCGCTCCAGGTCGCTTGCGCTCCCTAGAGATGTTTTTAAAGCCTTCTCACTCTCCTGCTAATAAGCAAGCCCCGCCTCCAACTCCCCTCTGAGTCACCTGCTGATAGCTGAAGGAGCAGCAAACAAAGCCTGCCAGGGAAATGTTAGAACCGATAATTAAAACATAAGAAGTGACCTCTTCTTGCTGAAGACAAGTTGCATTTATTGTCAACTCTGACCTGTCCGCTAGAATACATGTAACTTTCTTGTCTTCTGAGAAGCTAATCAGACATAATAAAAAGAAAGTAAAGGGCTAACTGTCTTGTCATCTGGTGCATACCCATTAATCAGAGTCAGGAGACAGGAGGCTTGTGGTACAGCATAAATGACCTCTGAAGAGATGAAACCATGGGCATGGATAAGTATCTTATTTCTCTCACCAGAGAAAAATCACAGCTCAACCCAGTGGTGTTATTACTCTTATGAAGTTTGTGAAAATGTAAGCAGAACCAGACCAGTTTTATTTCTTCCAGAAAGCCCAGTCCATCTCTACCATTGTGGTTGTACTTCAAGGGTTAGAAGACAGCTTTCTAACCTGAATTTTGCTTTCTCCTTTGATAGTAAGAGAAAGCTTGACCAGTTGAACCTGTTGAAGTTACAGAGAAGGTAAAGATTCACCTAGTGGTGATGAGTCCAGGCCAAGCTCAAGCCCAGAACTTCATGAGAGTTTCAAAATTTGGAAAGGTAGAGGTAACAGCAGGTGAGTACTATGCAGTCAGAAGGAAAGCTATAAAACTACAGACTAAATGGACATGAGAAAGGTCTCATTGTCATTGAGTAGAAAATCATCCTGGATGCAGAGGGAGAAAGCAGACAGCATGAGATTTATTGTCTTGTGGGAGGACATAAATGAGGGAGGAGAGAAAAACAGTCATTATGAACCCCATGAGCAGTGACAGAGCCTTAAAAAGTAAGGGATGAGCTGAGGAGCAAAACCCAGCAATGCCTGTTGAAAACTACTGTGCAACAAATGATGTTCATCAGTTACCACAGGGCTGGTCACTGTTCAGAAAACCCTTGGTTAAGTATTGCAATACAGGCCTCCCAGACACAAAAAAGCACATCGTCCCAGAAGGGAGCATGGCTAGTGTCTGCATGTGAAGATATGACAAAAATGGACAGAGGTGTATTAGGATGGAAATGACAGGCCACTGCAGACTTCCCATAATACGAAGGGTTACATTTGCCTTTTGAAATACACAGATCCAGTAAAACTCTGGTTCTACTTGCTGCTGAAGAAAGGATATACAAACTTGGAAGACAGTAGATGCTGGGAACAATGCCATTTTGTCCTCAGCTTTTACGAAAAATGTTCTAGCCCTCCTGTTGCCTCTCATTTTTTCCCATCAGGGCTCAGTCAGTAAGAGCTATCCTGCTTACAGAATGCACCCTATGATCAAGCAGGATCTGGGGATTGATTATGCCCCACCAAGCATTCAGCTGTCTTCCCAGAAGCTGAAAAATTAGAGAATTAACTGCTGGATCCATCAGAGGAATTCAGAGTGAAACAGAGACTTCTGCAAATATTCAATAAAACCAAATGTGAACTGACAGCGCAAATACAGCTTCCACCACCAGGAACAAAGTGGGGGAGCCCAGTAACTGCTCCAAGAACATTGGTAGAAATGATGTAACTGAGACAGGGTTAATTTTCCCTGAGGAGGAGATTTTTGTGCCAGAAGTCTACCTCCAGTCAGGATCCTCCTGTCAGCATAGAGAAAGCAGGTGCTGCTCTCAGCAGCCACCTGGCTGTGAGGGCAAGTGATTAGTGCAACAGAACGTGTTTGGGACTCACCAACACTTGAGGGCTTTAAAATGAGATTAGACAGTTCTTTTAATAAAGTATCTGTACTCTAGCCTCTAAGAAAAATTCTGTTGCTGGATGAAACTTTTCTGTGTGTTTAACAGGAACAAAACAGAACAAACATGTTGTCTCTGCTGCCAGGTGTGGTATTCACCAATCTTTACCACGTGCTTGGAGGTCAGGTGAAAAAGGAATTAATTCATGTCATGTGGCAGTCACATTCTCCTGTTAAAGCTTCCTTAGAGCAGGCTTTAAAGTTTCCAGATGCAAGAGAGAAAGTCAGACAAAAACTGAACTTGATAAGACACCCTTCCGTACTTACAGAAGTTATCAATGGTTCTGTGCACAGCCAAATGAGGCACAAGTTCTTTTCATTTGGGAAAGGGCAGGTAACTGCCTTCCTAGTCAGAGAAGGTGACTTATTGGTCACAACATGAATGTTTTGTGCATATGTCCAGAGCTTGACATCAGTCTCTTGAATGTGCCTTTTATTTCTGAGAATCCAGGATCACAAACTCATTGGAAAGGGAATTAGCATGGTGGAAGCTGGGAAAATTTTATGGTACATGTTGAGGTGAATTAAACACATGCTTGCATTTAAATATAAAAGAAAAACTTAATACTCAATACTCTAGTCAGAATTGTACAGCAACAATTATTTCTATGTGGACTCTGCAAAGACGCATCACAGGCAGATATGTTATACACACTTGCACCAGCACAAATGCCGAAAGTGGCTGCATGGACCACCTCAGCCCAGCTGTGGGTCTATTCCCCAGCCCTTCTCTGCTGCCTAAATGTGTCTTTTGTGCTTAGGCCCCTGACTGATCCTATTTCACGAGGGCTGCAAGACTATGCTGGGACTGTTTCTTATCGCATCACCATGGGAGCCCTTCTTGGAGTTCTTCTGACTCTCATTCTTTCTTCTATGCAGTTTAACCCCTTATTCAAGATGAGCCTTCTTGTCCACCATGTCACATCATTCTTCAGTCACAAATTGCCATTGCTGAGCAGTTACAATTAGATTTTCCCCTTCACAGATCAAACTGTCTGAGAAAGGGAGCTTGTTAGACTCTTAAAAAATATTCCTGAGTGGCATTTTAAATAGGGCCACAGAGACTCTGAACTGGATTTTGTGTCAAAAGCTGATGTATGCATATTTTTCCCAGTACTGTTAAGGAGATGGTCTGAAGCCATTCACAATTTCAGGCCTGATTTGGAAAAGGGGAGCTGAGACCAGGGCATTGCAATTGTGTGGGAGGCACTAGACACGGCATGTGCAAATGAGCACATGCACAGACAGGCTGTGACATGCCATGTATCGGCACCTCTGACCCATGTGGTGTAAAGTGGCACTGACAAAAGCCTCAGAGAGGCTGTGTGCATTGCCCAAGGTCATGAAGAACGTGTGTCTGAGCTGAAAATGGTGCCCTAGTTCCTGGGGGACACCATATCTCAACAATACCAGCCTTCGTTCTACCCTTAGCTTGCTTTTCTCTGCTTAAACAGTTATGTGTATTCTTATTTCCCTTGTAATTAATTAGCAAGAAATAAGTTCTTCTCTGAAAGAAAAAAAATCTTTCTCAGCCTGCTGTGTGTTTAGACAACTATCAATCTCTTGAATAAACTGATACAATGACTATGCTGAATTCTTAAATCCTTATGGAAAATAACCATTACAGTTCTTATGTGTGTGTGTCTATTAACATCTCCTCAGGAAAGATGAGAGCTCTCAGCTCTGAATGGGGACTGGACTTCTAGGTAGTGAGAAACAGGGCTGCCAGTGCCTTGCTGGCATCATTCATTTCTCTACCACCTTGCAGGCAAGGAAATTCTGCTGTGGAGCAAGCTGTCTTTTGCTGCCTAGGACCGTAACCTCATCCCCTCACACGCAGGGGTGACACAGCCCATGGTGCATCCAGGCAAGAAACTGATCTGAAAGCAGGGGGTTTGAAGGGCACAGAACAAAGTCCTGCCCATGCAGCCCATCCCTGTACACAGAGGACAGCGGCCATTTAGCACTGTTATCTTTTTTATGGCTCTGCTGATTAAAAACCTTCTGCATCTTCATTCCTTCAAAAATGTGGTGTCACTGTACTGACCTGAGTGTGTTGTGCTCTCACACCAGTCGTCAGTAATGGCCAAAGCTGACGGTTTGCTTCTAGGATCACTGAACTCTCACTGCAGGCTCAGATTCAGATGCACTAATCAGAAGGAAAAAAAAAAAAAAAAAAACAAAAAAAACCCCAAACCAAACCATCAGTGAAACGGATGGTGACATCTACTGGGAATCAAGATTTTTACTGTTTGATCTCTAAAGAGGACCAGGGAGTCTGATCTAATGCCATCAGTCAGACTCTCTCCAAGCTCCCTCTGGTATCTTTGCAGCAAGGTGTTAATGGACAGGTGTCCATTGGCACCATTAAAACTCAGAATCTAAATCCATCTGTGTAGAAATTTTTATAGGGCCCTGGTGTGGCACCTCCTTTCCACAAATTACTAGTGTAGTTTCTTTACAAATAGTCCTTGAAATAGTGGTTTGGGAATGGGGGAAGTCAAACTTTATTACCAGATGGAATAAGCAGCTCAGATTTTTTTCTCCTCTTTTTGTGACCCAAGGAGTGTAGAGCTGAACTTGTCTGAGATGTCTCATAGAGGCTGACACTGGTTTGTTCCTATGTATTCTTGACTATTTGCTCGGAGGCAGAGTGGATATTGCCTCCTCTTTCCCCTCTTTGAGAAGCAACTTTTACTAAAATTTGCTAGGGGGTAGTGGATCCACTCTGTAAAACATGGTATAGGGTATTAGGAGCAACGGAGACACTTCTACCTCTTTCCAGGGCTTTTGGGAAAAGGACCTAATTAAGCCCAGTTCAGGCAGAATTTTGAATGTGTGCTGAAGTCCTACCAGTGTGGCAGGCAACACTGGTTTTCAGTAGCACCCTGGTTACCAGGGTATGTGTTAAAATAGAGCTTGTGCTCTAACTCAAACAAATGATTAACTCTGTCTCTCTGACGGCCATGTGGACCATATGCCTTTGCTGGCTAGTGCTGCCTGCTCTGGGAGCACAGTACTCATCTCCCTTACTTCTCCTTATGTTGCCTGAGCTGTAGCTTTTGGTGCTGCTTTCAAGAAGTCTTTTGCTACAGGTGGCCTCATTGAAGACTGAGCTCTGCTCTGCCCTGCATAGGGTTCACCAGGAGGCACAGAAGCCTTCACATTAGGTGACACAAGGGGTATCAAGAAGAGAGCTGAGTGTATGACATTCTGCTTCAATTAATGGGCTTTGTCATGGCAGATGATGACACAGATTGCATACACTCCCTTCCACTGATGACTTTGGGTGGCATCTGTGCCCTCTCTGACAAACAAGGCTTCTCTGGAACTGGCTTACTGCTGGCACTGCTTTGAGGAAAATGTGACGAAGAGAGAGTGCAACTACTACATGAATGCTATGTTTGAGTTGCATGGGAAAGGGTATAGTGGACTTGGATGATCACAGGAGTAGTGACATAATACACACCTTGCAAGTGTTCCCTCATCAGTAGGTGAGTAACTTTAGACACTGGATACAGCACAACATGGAAGCGAGGAGTCGAGAGTGGAGAGACGAGGGAGTGTGGCATAATAGAGAGAACTAGGACAGCCCTTTGTGGGCTGGCACCTTTCTTCTTTCGATTCCTTTTCCAAGAGGGATCTTGGTCCGCCTTCAATACTTGGCTGAGAAATGGCAATTTCCCAAACCCACTGGTGCCAAGGAGGGACTGAGCTTTGTGCCAAGAGAAAAGGTGGCAGCCTTGGGCTCTCAGGTGCTAATGATGCCGTTCCATGAACAGTCAAAAGACACCCAAACCCTAATCCTAACACAAAAGAGAAGCCTAACCCTAACCCTAACCCTAACCCTAATTCTAAGCGTAACTCTAAGAGTAACCCTAACACAGGAGTCAAGAGTGGAGAGAAGAAGGGGTGTGGCATAATAGAGAGAACTAGGCCAGCCCTTTGTGGGCTGGCACCTTTCCTCTTCCGATTCCTTTTCCAAGAGGGATCTTGGTCCGCCTTCAATGCTTGGCTGAGAAATGGCAATTTCCCAGCCCCACTGGTGCCAAGGAGGGACTGAGCTTTGTGCCAAGAGAAAAGGTGGCAGCCTTGGGCTCTCAGATGGTAATGATGCCATGCCATGAACAGTCAAAAGACACCCAAACCCTAATCCTAACACAAAAGAGAAGCCTAACCCTAATCCTAACCCTAACCCTAATTGTTGCAAACTGGCCTAGTGGACTGCACACACCAATGTGATGTTCAAGCAAATCCCAAGTTTATTCAAAAACACAGGTATGTATGACCTCAAGTGACCACGCCCCAGTTGCGGTGGTCTGACTCCAATTGGTTGAGGCTGGAAACATGTCCTTTTAAGGTGAAAACGAAACTTGTGAGGTGGTCCTCCAGACCCACCTGAATCAAGGGCTGCAACATCTCCCCCTTTTGTTTCAAAGAACAAAGCAAAAATGCAAACAACATAATACACATCATGCATATTGCAACTTGAACAGAAAGGCTGAAAATTTTGAAAATTGAGAAATAACATTTTGAAAGTCTTAAATTTTGCTAATTCAAGACTTAACAGGGTATTTGCAGGTTACACATCCCTACCTCCCCCTCTCTTTTCAAAACAGACTTTTGGAAGGAGGTACAGTAACCTTTGTAAACTAACACAAACTAATACATGACTAATACATGTATGTTTGGAATTTGCAAACTTACAACTAGTGCAAAACAAGAAACTTTTCTTTCACGCGTGAAATTGTGGTCCTTTCTGTGCAGTCGTCATTGCACAGACCACTGCAAACAAACTACGAATTTTATTAAACTTTGTGCAAAGTGTCCAAGAGTGCAGAGTGACTTCCCTTAGCAAAGAAGCAAGTTCAGTCCAGCTGAACTAAATCTCCTTATGTTCAAGGTCCATTCTCAGAACTTCTGTGTGGCCATCACAGAGGTTTGAGAATGAAGCTTTGATTTTTAGTCCTTATACACTCTTGGTAAAGCAGTAAACAAGTGTGAATTCACAGAGGAAATTCACAAAGGCTAAACATAACTACTTACATTCTGCAAAAAATGGTCAGCAGCTGAGGGGACAGGTGTCCTTATCCCTACAGCCTGCTGGGCAACTTGGCAGTGCAATAAGCTCAAAACTGCACTTTAACTGAAAGTTAACAGAATTTTAAAATAGAGGCTAAACAACATGCTCTTGAACTGGACTGTTCTTGTTTGATTGGACAGTTAATGACTAGTCCTGCAAATAAGAACAATTAAACAAATCATAATAACAACCAGGATCAATACTCCTTGAATCAGTGCTGCTTTTTGCCAGGTTATTAGGCTTAGGGAATGAACCCATTTCTTTAAAGGAGAAATGTTAGCTGTTAGCTTGTCAGGATTATTTTTCACTGCTTGTGCTTCTTTGGAGTGTTTGGTTAATTTTGTGGAACATATCCCTTTAAACTCATCACATTGGTAACCATGAATCATCAACAAGAATCTTAGGGCTTCTCTGTTTTGTAATACTGCTTGTTCTATCCTATCAGCATCTGTTGAGAAATCATTAAGCATTTTGGCAATGATGTTTAGTTGTTCCTGCACCCAGTAGTTAAGCATTTGCACTAAACGTAATGCTCTGTCTACACCAACTGGGGAAAAAACTGCTGCTAGCAAATGTCCTGCATCACTCCAATGTTCTATGGTGTTTTCCTCAGCTTGAGGACTAAACCACTTAACATGCTCTTGTATTGATTGTGTAAATCTGGTCAGCTGGCCTAAGTAACAAGGTCCACTTTTTACCTGGGCAGGTATTCCAGGCCATGCTCTATTACCACAAATTAAGAAATATCCAGGAGGCAACGCTTTTCTCTGGTTACCTTTTGTGTGAACCAATCTTGTTTTGGGGTAACTTGTATTTTGTGAACCAATAACATTCCAACACCAACTGCTATTGGTGCAACTCTTATTATGAGGAGTGACATCTGTGCTTCCCACAGGAAAATATTGCTGTGACCAGTGTTTGTTTGACCATTCTGACACACTGGAATGCACAGGGTGAAATTCAACACATGACTCATTTCCAGGGAGAGCTCCTACTAACTTTAGCTCTTGCGGATCTCTCTCTAAGGAGTATTCAATTGCAATATGATATTTGCTATGGTTTCTCCAGTACCACTGCAGGACACTTTTGCTTCCTCAATACCAAAAGGAATGAAATCTTTGATGTTATGATAAGGTATTCCTATAAGGCACACTTTGTTTGGTTCTCCTGCTTTAACCATGTTATCTGAGCAGAAATTTTTTAGATTTGCCTGTTGAGAAAGCATTATCCATACATTTTGATTAGTAGCAGCAACAAGACAAGTCACAAATGCAAGAGATACACTTAGATACTCTCTGGATTTAACTACCCTTTGAATTATGGTGGCTAGATGCTTTTCATCTGGCTTCACCATAGCTGTGAAGGCTTCTGAAATGGTCTTTTGAGTTACCAGAGGCTTCCCTGTTCTAGGAAGGTTAGAAAAGACAGCTAAAGCAGCATTTTTGGATCTTTCAAATCCCTTTTTTACTACATCGTGATTCCCAGCTCCCCCCAGCATGTCCCAAACAGAGGCTTCTTTGTCTGTTGCTCTCCATTCTGGGATACAGCTGGTGGGTGTGGCTGTCGGTGATGGAGGCTGCAGGTACCAGGTTGCCGGTGCAGGGCAAGTCCCTACCGGCGCGGGGGGTTCCAGTGCCGGTGTTGGCAACTGCGGGCAGGCTATCGGGGAGAGGGTCCCCACTGGTGCTGCAGAGCTTCTGTTCTGCACGACCGGCGCTGACGCTTGCGCTGTGAATGGCACGCAGTGAAGGGAACGCTCAGGGGGAGCTCCGGTGGCTCCGCTCCACTGGGGAGGAGTCTCTCCCCTCTCCATGACGTAGTCGATCCACGCAGGAGGTGGTGGGGGTGGTGCGGGAACTGATCCGCCCCAGGAGCAGGTGAATTCGGAGCCGACCCCGGCCCCTTCGGGCTGCGGCGGACTCGTGCCTGGCGTATGCGCTGTGATTTGCATGCAGTAGGGAGGGGGGTTGGGCGGTCCTTGCGCCTCGTGGTAAGGGCGCGCAGTTCCTTTGTTTGATTTTGTGGGCTTTGCGATCACGTGGTCTCTGTTTTCCTGGCCACGCGGTTATGGCGAGTGGCTGTAGCCCTGTTGAAATGTCTACCTCAACAGTCTCCTGCCGCAACGGAGCGACTCCGGCGTATCCGCGGGGCAGCGGGGAGCGCGGCGGCGGGGCGACCCCAGCCCCGAGGTACCCGCACGGCATTGGCGGCAGCGGCGGCGCTGGCAAAGCCAAAGGTGGATGGACAGGGGGAGAGAAACTCCACGGGGTTTGTCCCCCCCTCCACATGTCTCTCTCGTCTGAGGGCATTCCCCATCGCACCTTCTCGGAGTTAGGATTTCAATAAAAGTCATTCACGGTTTGGTTTTCTGCGGCGTGTCTCGTGGGGTTCCAAGGTTGCTGCTGAGGTCCGGCCGCTTCTACAGCGGCAGCCGGTGGTCTCATTTGCTGTGCATAGGCTGTTTCTTGGTAGTTGTAAGGCGGTGCAAAGACGACTTCTTGGCTTTTTGCGGTGACGAACGGTGTGGAAAAGCTTTGATTCCATGATTGCTGTGATTCCGTCTGGTTTTCCGGAGCGGGAGCGGGCGGTGCCGCGTGTGGGTACCGCGGCGGGGGTCCCTCAGGCGGCACGGGCGGAGAGGGGTACCGCGGTGGCGTTTCTGCGAGCGGCGGTGCCCACGGCGGTGCAGAAGGATGTTCAGGGGAAAAACTGCTATGTAGAAGCTGACATTTTTTTCCCTTTTCTCCGGTAGCTCGAGGTTTTTACGGGCTCGTTCTACCTCTAACAGCATTTTCCTTATAGCTGCGTATGACGGAATGAGCTGTAAAAATTTGTCGGGTGCAGTTTGCACTAAATTCCACAAATCTGCCCCAATTTTATCACACAATTCTATGGAAAGCGTGGAAATGGCATCTGTTAGGTACCCTCGAGTGAAGCACCAATGCAAAAATTCCTGTAATGCTTGTCTTTCAATGTTTGTTTTTGTAACACGAGCTAGTTTTTCAAATTTATCAAGCAATAACTTCGTTTTAGTCGAGTTGCAATTTCCCATGTTTCTTTAACTCACCGGTTCGAAGGTCGTGGTTCCTTCAGTCCACGTTCTTCCAGCAGTTCTCAAGGCCACTACACAAAACTCCCAAGTTTACGGGAGACAGAAGCTCTCAGAGGTTTCTCCACAAAGCACATAAAAAAACTGGGGCATAGCAGCTCTCGGAGGCCACTTCTTAAGGTTCTAGGCAGGTCTGCAGGTGGCTTTCATGTTCTGAGACACCTTGGGGTCCACCAATTGTTGCAAACCGGCCTAGTGGACTGCACACACCAATGTGATGTTCAAGCAAATCCCAAGTTTATTCAAAAACACAGGTATATAAGACCTCAAGTGACCCCGCCCCAGGTGCAGTGGTCTGACTCCAACTGGTGGAGGCTGGAAATATGTCCTCTTAAGGTGAAAACGAAACTTGTGAGGTGGTGCTCCAGGCCCACCTGAATCAGGGCTGCAACACCTAATTCTAAGCGTAACTCTAAGCGTAACCCTAACCCAGGAGTCGAGAGCGCAGAGAGGAGGGAGTGTGGCATAATAGAGAGAACATGGCCAGTCCACAATGGGCTGGCACCTTTCCTCTTTCCATTCCTTTTCCAAGAGGGATCTTGGTCCGCCTTCAATACTTGGCTGAGAAATGGCAATTTCCCAGCCCCACTGGTGCCAAGGAGGGAATGAACTTTGTGCCAAGAGAAAAGGTGGCAGCCTTGGGCTCTCAGGTGCTAATGATGCCGTGCCATGAACAGTCAAAAGACACCCAAACCCTAATCCTAAAAGAAAAGAGTAGCCTAACCCTAACCATAACCCTAATTCTAAGCGTAACTCTAAGCGTAACCCTAACACAGGAGTCAACAGTGGAGAGAGGACAGGCTGTGGCATTATAGAGATCACTAGGCCAGCCCTTTGTGGGCTGGCACCTTTCCTCTTCCAATTCCTTTTCCAAGAGGGATCTTGGTCCGCCTTCAATTCTTGGCTGAGAAATGGCAATTTCCTAGCCCCACAGGTGCCAAGGAGGGACTGAGCTTTGTGCCAAGAGAAAAGGTGGTAGCCTTGGGCTCTCATGTGCTAATGATGCCATGCCTTGAACAGTCAAAAGACACCCAAACCCTAATCCAAACACAAAAGCGATGCCTAACCCTAAACCTAACCCTAACCCTAATTCTAAGCGTAACTCTAAGCGTAACCCTAACCCAGGAGTCGAGAGTGGAGAGAGGAGGGAGTGTGGCATAATAGACAGACCATGGCCAGCCCTTTGTGAAAAGAGAAAAGGTGGTAGCCTTGGGCTCTCATGTGCTAATGATGCCATGCCATGAACAGTCAAAAGACACCCAAACCCTAATCCTAACACAAAAGAGAAGCCTAACCCTAAACCTAACCCTAACCCTAACCCTAACCCAACCCTAACCCTAATTCTATGCGTAACTCTAAGCGTAACCCTAACCCAGGAGTCAACAGTGGAGAGAGGACAGGCTGTGGCATAATAGAGAGAACTAGGCCAGCCCTTTGTGGGCTGGCACCTTTCCTCTTTCCATTCCTTTTCCAAGGGGGGTATCTTGATCCGCCTTCAATTCTTGGTTGAGAAATGGCAATTTCCCAGCCCCACTGGTGCCAAGGAGGGACTGAGCTTTATGCCAAGAGAAAAGGTGGCAGCCTTGGGCTCTCAGGTGCTAATGATGCTCCGCCATGAACAGTCAAAAGACACCCAAACCCTAATCCTAACACAAAAGCAAAGCCTAACCCTAACCCTAACCCTAACCCTAACCCTAATTCTGAGCGTAAGTCTAAGCGTAACCCTAACCCAGGAGTCGAGAGTGGAGAGAGGAGGGAGTGTGGCATAATAGAGAGAACATGGCCAGCCCTTTGTGGGCTGGCACCTTTCCTCTTTCCATTCCTTTTCCAAGAGGGATCTTGGTCGGCCTTCAATTCTTGGCTGAGAAATGGCAATTTCCCAGCCCCACTGGTGCCAAGGAGGGACTGAGCTTTGTACCAAGAGAAAAGGTGGCAGCCTTGGGCTCTCAGCTGGTAATGATGCTGCGCCATGAGCAGTCTAAAGACACCCAAACCCTAATCCTAACACAAAAGAGAAGCCAAACCCTAACCCTAACCCTAATTCTAAGCGTAACCCTAACCCAGGAGATGAGATTGTAGAGAGGAGGGGGTGTGGCAGAATAGAGAGAACTAGGCCAGTCCCTTGTGGGCTGGCACCTTTCCTCTTCCGATTCCTTTTCCAAGAGGGATCTTGGTCTGCCTTCAATTCTTGGCTGAGAAATGGCAATTTCCCAGCCCAACTGGTGCCAAGGAGGGACTGAGCTTTGTGCCAAGAGAAAAGGTGGCAGCCTTGAGCTCTCAGGTGCTAATGATGCCGTGCCATGAACAGTCAAAAGACACCCAAACCCTAATCCTAACACAAAAGAGAAGCCTAACCTTAACCCTAACCCTAACCCTAACCCTAACCCTAACCATAACGCTACTTCTAAGCGTAACTCTAAGCGTAACCCTAACCCAGGAGTTGAGAGTGGAGAGGGGAGGGAGTGTGGCATAATAGAGAGAACATAGCCAGCCCTTGGTGGGCTGGCACCTTTCCTCTTTCCATTCCTTTTCCAAGAGGGATCTTGCTCCGCCTTCAATTCTTGGCTGAGAAATGGCAATTTCCCAGCCCCACTTGTGCCAAGCAGGGACTGAGCTTTGTGCCAAGAGAAAAGGTGGCAGCCTTGGGCTCTCAGGTGCTAATGATGCTCCTCCATGAACAGTCAAAAGACACCCAAACTCTAATCCTAACACAAAAGAGAAGCCTAAACTTAACCCTAACCCTAACCATAATTCTAAGCATAACTATAAGCCTAACCCTAACCCAGGTATCGAGAGCGGAGAGAGGAGCGAGTGTGGCAGAATAGAGAGAACTAGGCCAACCCTTTCTGGATTGGCACCTTCCATCTTTCGATTTTTTTTCCAAGAGGGATCTTGGTCGGCCTTCAATTCTTGGCTGAGAAATGGCAATTTCCCAGCCCCACTGGTGCCAAGCAGGGACTGAGCTTTGTGCCAAGACAAAAGGTGGCAGCCTTGGGCTCTCAGGTGCTAATGATGCCGTGCCATGAACAGTCAAAAGACACCCAAACCCTAATCCTAAAACAAAAGAGAAGCCTAACCCGAACCCCAACCCTAACCCGAACCCTAACCCTAACCCGAACCCTAACCCTAACCCCTAATCCTAACCCTAACCCTAAACCCTAATCCTAGCTATAACCCTCACTATCCCCTTAAGTTCCTTGGGTTTTTTCCCTTCACATTTCCTGGCCTTTTTCTTCCCTCGTTTCCAGCACTTTTGTGCTTATGTTTCCTGCCCTTTTCTCCCTGCACATTTCCTGTGTTTTTAAACAAACTGACAGACATTGTTACAGCCTGGCTTATGTTATTTGTGCGTTCAGATCACATATGCAATTCTGCATTAGTAAGTCTGTTGACTGTTAATGCCCACCTAAGCATGGGAGTGACAGCATCTCCATCTGGCCTGTGCTGCTTCAGGCCAGTCATGCATCACAGTGGCAAGGGTGTGCCTGGGTGGGCCACGGCGGTGCTGGGGATGGTATCGTGCGGTGGCTGGGGCAGGAGGGGCCCACAGAGCATGACAAAGACATGTCCCAAAAGGAAGACAACTATGACAAAGGCATGGCTCAGTGGGAAAATGACAAAGAACTCTCCCACAAGGAAGACAATGGACGAAGACATGTCCCAGTGTGAATGCCAGAGAGACTAAGAGCTGTCCGAAGAATACAGGAAGAAAAAACATTTTTCCTCTTCCTGTTTTCCACACTTCTCCACTTACGTTTCTTATGTTTTGCCCCTCATGTTTCCCACCCTTTCCTCAACACATTTCGGGCCTTTTTCTCCCCTCATGTTCTTCACATTTTCTCTCTTATCTCCTGACCTTTTTCCCCCCTCACATTTCCTGCATGTTTACATAAACTGACAGATGATGTTTGAGATTGGCCTGCGCTTTTTGTTTGTACGGAGTAAAGCCGCAATACTGCGTTAATGAATCTGTTGTCTTTCATTGGCCATCTAAACAGATCGGGTGTCAATCACGCCCTCACCTGCCCTGTGCTGCTGCGGGCCCGGGTCCGCGCACTGGCCCAGCCTGGCCAGTCCCGGCCGTGCCGGGGCCGCGCACTGGCCCAGCCTGGCCAGTCCCGGCCGTGCCGGGGGCGGTGCTGCAGAGAGGCGGGGGCGGGGCAGGACGGGCCGCGGAGCCGCTGGGAGGAGCGGCACCCCGAGGGGCGGGCAGCCCCGGCCGCCATCCCGTGAGTGGCACCAGGCCCGGCGGCGCGGGTCGCACTCCGGTGTCCGGCGGCCACAGGCGGGCAGGCGCTGTCCGAGAGTCACGGGCGCTGTTTCTGGTCTCCGCAGGGACTGTTCGCCGCAGAGGACGTCCCGTTAGCTGCGAGTCAGTAGCTGAGACCCTCCCGCCATGGCGACACAAGGCCACACTCACCCTCCCTCCCGGCATGCCCCACCAGTCCCCACCCTCTCCGGTCCGGCAACGTGTCGTGATTGGCTGCTGGACCCCGGCGGCAGGAAACGAGAGATTTGAACGGTAACGGGCTCCTGAGGCGACCGCGCTGCGGGGTCGCTGCTCCGAGTCTCATCGGGAGTCTCCTGGTGGCCCCGTTCAGGAGAGGATCCGCTCACGGCTGTCGCCCGACAGCCCTGTCGGACTTCGTCCCGAACTTGCCTGTGAGGGCAGCCGTCCTCTCCGGGGCTGCAGCCGAGCCGCTCCCGGTGCCCGAGAGCGCGAGCGCGAGCACGAGCTGTCGTCTTTCCGCGCAGGAGCCGAGAAGAGCTGCTTGGGCCTTGCGGGTGTCAGAATGGCTGGAGATGACTATGAGGAAGTTCTCAAGTACTATGAATTACACGGAACAGTCGGCACAGGTGGGCTCAGTCTGTGATTGCAAACAGGTGTGTGTGATGTGTCCGCCTGTATGTTTACTGAGCAGAGATTAACTGTTTCTGAGGAGCCTGTGAGTCGTTTTCCAGGGTGTATTTAGCGGGACAGAATTCTTGAAATGTCACTGGAACGCGGTGGAGTGATCGGTTTTTCCTCTAACAAAGCTGCTGCACACTGTGCATATGATACATGCTTCAGGGCGACTGTGAGATCACATGTGAGAAAGCTTGTCGCCATGCAGAGCTTTACACATTTCTGTTTCAAATTCTAGGTGGGTTTGCAAAGGTAAAACTTGCGCGGCATCGTCTCACTGGTGAAAAAGTTGCAATAAAAATCATGGACAAACTTGCTTTACAGGTAAGTCAAAAGATATTTCTAAGTTGGTAACAGCTGTTCCTGTGGAATTCTCAGGAATAAAGTTGCAACCTGTTGCTGTAGGCTGGCGATGGATGTTCTAGGCTTGAAAGAATGTTAACAGAGCAGCACAAATCCTGTGTGCCTTCATGTGAAGAGAACATTCTTCAGCGGTAAAACTGAGGGAGTTACAGCTTTAAATAATGAATGACTAAATAAATTACAGTAATTCAAACTGAGTGCTGATGAGAACAGTAGCAATTATACACCTGCCCCTCTGAGTTTTGCTGACCAGTGTGTGAGGAGGGCATGTGAGCAGTGACAGTGCTGGAGCTGGGCAGTTGGAGTTTGGGCAGTTGGAATTTGAGCAGTTGGACTGTGTGCTGTGACATTCAGTGTTGTGGCAATAGTCTGCTTTGGTGTACAGGCTGTCAAACTAATTGGCAATTTCAGTTTGCTGTTGTGTTCTCTTAGGATGACTTGCCTCGTGTTAAATTAGAAATTGATGCCATGAAGGACTTGAGTCACCAGCATATTTGCCGGTTGTATCATGTAATTGAGACACCCAAGAAAATATTCATGGTTTTAGAGGTAAGAAACCGTGTTTCTGCCATGGCGAAGGTCCCTGGGTTTAGCTGTACCAGTAGATGGTAACAGAGTCCAAATGAAACAATTCTTAGAGGGTCATGTCAATGGCAACTGTGTCCAAGGTGCCATAGTTTAAAAATAAAGCTGTCAGTGTGTTCTATCTGATTGTAAAAGCCACTTTTCATTGTTTGCAATTAGCAAACTCACTTTAATTCCCGCCATGTGATCCAAACAAATAGCACCAGTGGGATACACAGGATCTCAGAACTCTCGCAGAATTGTCACTCCCAGGCAGTTTCTTTTGCCTCTGATGTTAGAGTGACATGGCTGTTGCAACACATCAGGCAACAGTGGGACTCCTGGGCTTGTTGGGCCCGTTGCAGGCTGGCCTGGGACATGCATGGGTGCTGCTGTGATAAAGCGGAGCTAAGGGAAGAGTGCGGTTATTTGTGTTTAGATTTCATGACTGTATTTCAAATGTTTTCTTTTTCCTACCTTCATGCAGTACTGTCCTGGAGGAGAGCTGTTTGATTACATCATTTCTAAGGACCGCCTTTCTGAGGAGGAAGCTCGTGTATTTTTTCGGCAGATTGTTTCAGCAATTGCTTATGTGCACAGTCGAGGATATGCCCACAGGGATCTCAAACCAGTAAGTCTGAACAGTAGTCAGATTTGCACAAATAATAACGAAGACCTAGTTTTATTTTTCTATATGGAGCTGGTGTGTGAGCTATGCCTTCTTTGTTCTCCTATGCGTAGAGCTCTTTTTCTAATGTTTGCTAAAGAGCATTATTTCTACTGGCTGCTTTGTTTCTCAGCTGAGCTGGATGTGTCTGTATCTGAAGAATGGGCTTCCTCTGAAAGAGAAGCAGAACAGTGCACTCCAACTGAGCATGCAGCAGACATAGATCTGCCTTTGGTGCTTAGCCATTCTTGCTATATCCTTTATTACAGTTTGTACTCAGAGAAGTCGTTATGCTTCCTCTCTGTTGTGCAAACTTGTCTGTTGTTAAGCCCAAATCAAAAAGGTGACCCCCACAGTTTAAACAGGTGGAGACTCGGCAGGGCACAATGGGAGGGATGTGCCATGGGGCCTAGGGCTTTTCTGTCACTTCAGGGGTTAAGCATGGGTTTAGGGAATGGAAGCCTTGAGACTATTTCTCCTTGAAGAGGTTAGACGTTTACTCTCATTTAGAAATGCTGACAACTGAGAAAGAAGCATTTTACTAGGCAGTTCATGAAAATACTGTCTCCAAGGAACTCCACCCCAAACAAAACCTTCAAGCGCACCTCTTTGAAGGAGTCAGCTTGTAGCTGGAGAGCTGACATATTTCTAGAATCATGTCATGACTTGTGTGGGAAGTGTCTTCTAATGGCTTCTGCTTGAATCTGTTGCTCCAAACAGTGTCAGACCCAACTTCTGGGGGCTTTATGCAGTCCCATCTTGGAATTCTCCCAAGGATGAGGCACGGTGTAACTGGGCAAATTATTCAGCTATTCCTTCCTTATGAGGAGAAAGACTTTTCCTCAGCTCCAGACTGATGCCTCTTGTCTGTCATCATCTTACCATGTGCTGCTGTTGACAGGCTGACTCTCTCTTCATGCACCTCTTGTTGGAATTAAAAGACTGCCATGAGGTCTCCACTGAAGCTTTCTCACCCACAGGCTGAACAAGTGTCTCTCCCTCAGCCTCTCCTCACTGAAAAAGCACTCCAGCATCCTGGACAGGCTTGTGCCCAGCCATGGAGCTTGCCTCAGTTTAGTGTCTTTCCTGTGCTGGGGGGTGGGCAGAAACTCCAATGTCCTGTTCTTCCTGTGCTGAACAAAGGATGAGTCAGTTCCCCCACTCTGCCAGCTCTGCTCCTTTTCACACCACCCAGGATATCGCTGGCTGCCTTTTCTGCAAGGGCAGGCTGCTGCCTCACACTCAACTTTCTGTCTAGCAAACTCCCAGGCTCTTCTCAGCAGGTAGGAGCTCATGTTCCCCATCTGGAATATAGGATATATTCATCAGCAACCAGTCAAAATCTCCAGAGGAGAGCTTTAGGTAAATTCTAGCTGCTAATGGCAAGAAGAAATAATGTGAAACGAAATGTCATTTCTGAAATGACTTGAGTTACAAAAGAATTCATTACCACTTTTTCATTTACTAGGAAAACTTGCTGATTGATGAGGAACGTAATCTGAAGCTGATAGACTTTGGACTTTGTGCAAAGCCAAAGGTAAGAGTCACAAAGCAGAGCTAAATCAGGTAAAGTGCACACATGAAAACTGCAGCCATGATTTCAAGGTGCAGTGCAGAGCCTCACCCTGAATTCAAGCTGTATGTGTAGTTGTTATCTCATTGCTTATTTCTTGGTAGGGCCTTAATAATGAGAGAAAGCAGTTGCCTGCATGTTCTAAGCAGAATTTCAGGTTGCTTTCTCTTATACTTCATTGTTCATCCCAATCAGAGGCAGAGATCACCTTGTGTGTAGAGTACCTGCTTGCACTGTAAGAGTTATGTTGGTGTTCTTTTACTCCCCAATAAATTTCAATGGCATATGTCTTTTTTCGTAAGATTTGTCTATGTATAGATATTGCAGATCAAATCAAATAGATTCCATTTCGTTTACAAAGCCTCTGGATCCATACGCTTGTACAGAATTGTTTTCCAAGTTTAAAGTTGGCTTCTGCACTGCTGATCTGTTTTTCAGCTTCACCTACAAGGTGGATGCTCATGAGAAACAATTTAGTTGGAAGAAGGTCCTATTGACCCAAAGTCCTCAGATTGTTTTATCTGACTCAAGTTAGAGCACCTCGCAACCACTATCTTGCTGGTACAATGTCATCTTACTCTGATCCACTCAGAACAACATGGTTTTAAAAAGCAAGCATTTTTAGGGGTTCTTTGTGAAGTTATTGCATTAAATATTGGTATAAATATCTAACCCACCTCATGCCCAGTAGCTCTTGGGTCACTGCTTCCCAAGTTCCATGTCTTCTCCTTGTGGTCATGAAGGGAAATAGTCCTGTCAGAGGAGGAGCTTCAGAAAAGGCTGCTGGGATAACAGGTGAATAAGCAGCTTGGATCTGAATGTTTACAGGACACTTATGGTCTTGGAGAGTTTTTGCCTAGTGAAACCAGATGAAAATGAAGCCTCTGAGGGCTCTAATATGTTGTTGCTAAAGACACTGTGTTGGAGCCAAAGGTTCTGTGTCATTGTTTTTCTGTCTTGTTCTAGGGTGGCCTTGATTACCATCTGAACACATGCTGTGGAAGTCCAGCTTATGCAGCACCAGAGCTGATTCAGGGCAAAACATACATTGGCTCAGAGGTACGTGGCACAGCTGTGGATCAGGGTGGGTTTTTTATTTGCCCCCTTTGTATTTAAAGGTGGTGAGGTTGAGATGCACTCCTTTGGTATGTCTCTTCAATGCCACTGGATAAAGTCGCCTTGGTGGCTCTTATCTGACTCAGAAGAGTTACAACCTGGAATAGCATATTGTGCTCTTAGCCGCAGATTCTGCAGCTGGCCGGTTCATCTCTCACTAATCCTTTGCTGTCTATGGGTGTTACTCTGTGTTTTAGTGTTCCACAAAAGTAAATTAAACTCCTTCTTTCTAGCATGGTATTTCAAGCATTGATTTGTTAATTATTCAACTCTCGTGAATTTTTAAGCAGTCTCAGCATCTTGTGTACTTTAAATTCGTGCATGAAAACTTGCTCTTTGTACTGTGCAGTGTAGTAGAATTAGAATTAAAACTGTGGCATTGATGAAGCTTTCATTCCACGTCTGGAACATTAGGACCTTCTGCTTGTCTTTGTCAATCCATCCAAAATGCTGCAGTTGCAATTCACTCAAACTTCTTAACTGGCTCTGCTGTTGGATGGAGTCAGTCTGTTTTCCTTTACTGCCCTTTGCACCACTGTCCCTTTGCTCTAACTCTTGCTTTCTCTTTTTGTTTTGTTTTCCATGAAGTTGGTGCTTCTCAAAGCTCCTTTTGCATTATAGTTGAAGTGTGAATTACAATATGAGGCACATGGACCTTGTCATGCCTATACAGAGAATAGTGGGTCTTTCAAGCTGATGGTAACTGTGCTGACAGATGTTGTAATCAGTATTACATTTCAGTACAAAATCTCTTCTAATGAGTTTTATTTCATTTTTGCTTGTGAAATTCTTGTATGTTGAAGGTAAAGCAGATATCTGGTGACTTTTCATGAGTTATAGAATCATAGAATAGAATCATAGAATCGATTGGGTTGGAAAAGACCTCCGAGATCGAGTCCAACCCTTGGTCCAACTCCAGCCCATTTACTAGATCATGGCACTCAGCACCACATCCAATCTGCGTTTAAAAATCTCTAGGGATGGTGAATCCACCACCTCTCTGGGCAGCCCATTCCAATGCCTGATTACTCTCTCTGTAAAGAATTTTTTTCTGATATCCAACTTAAATTTCCCCTGGCAGAGCTTAAGCCCGTGCCCCCTTGTTCTATTGCTGAGTGCCTGGGAGAAGAGACCAGCCCCCACCTGGCTATAACTTCCCTTCAGGTAGTTATAGACAATGCTGAGGTCACCTCTGAGCCTCCTCTTCTCCAGGCTAAACAACCCCAGCTCCCTCAGCCTCTCCCCATAGGCTTGTGCTCCAGTCCCTTCACCAGCCTTGTCGCTCTTCTCTGGACTCTCTCCAGCACCTCAATATCCTTTCTGAACTGAGGGGCCCAGAACTGAACACAACACTCAAGGTGTGGCCTCACCAACGCAGAGTACAGGGGAAGGATCACTTCCCTGGTCCTGCTGGCCATGCTAGTTTGGATTCAGGACAGGATCCCATTGGCCTTCTTGGCCACCTGGGCACACTGTTGGCTCATGTTGAGCTTCCTGTCAATTAGTACCCCAAGGTCCCTTTCCGCCTGACTGCTCTCCAGCCACTCTGTGCCCAGCATGTAGCGCTGCAGGGGGTTGTTGTGGCCAAAGGGCAGGGCCTGCACTTGACCTTATTGAACTTCATCCCATTGGAATCAGCCCATCTCTCAAGTCTATCCAGATCCCTCTGCAGAGCCCTCCTGCCTTCCAGCAGGTGCACACTCCCTCCCAGCTTGGTGTCATGAGCAAATTTGCTGATGATGGACTCAATCCCCTCATCTAAATCATCAATAAAGATGTTAAACAGGACTGTTGCAAACCAGGGCCTAGTGAGACTGCACACACCAATGTGATGTTCAAGCAAATCCCAAGTTTATTGAAAAACACAGGTATATATGACCTCAAGTGACCCCGCCCCAGGTGCGGTGGTCTGACTCCAATTGGTTGAGGCTGGGAACATGTCCTTTTAAGGTGAAAATGAAACTTGCGAGGTGGTCCTTCAGACCCACCTGAATCAGGGCAGCAACACAGGACTGGACCCAACACAGACCCCTGGGGAACACCGCTAGTGACTGGCCGCCAGCTGGATGCAGCTCTGTTCACCAGCACTCTCTGGGCCCGGCCCTCCAGCCAGCTCCTAACCCCGGAGAGGGTACACTTGTCCAGGCCATGGGCTACCAGCTTTTCCAGAAGTATATTATGGGAGACAGTGTCAAAGGCCTTGCCGAAGTCCAGATAGACACATCCACAGCCTTCCTCTCAATCCACCAGGTGGGTCACCTGATCGTAAAAAGAGATCAGGTTGGTCAGACAGGACCTGCCCCTCCTAAACCCATGCTGGCTGGTTCTAATCCCTTGTCCACCCTGAAGGTGCTGTATGATTGCAGTCAGGATGATCTGCTCCATAACCCTGCCAGGCACGGAGGTCAGGCTGACAGGCCTGTAGTTGCCAGGGTCCTGCTTGCAGCCCTTTTTGTGGATTGGGGTGACATTGGCCAACCTCCAATCATCTGGGACCTCCCCAGAGAGCCAGGACTGTTGGAAGATGATGGAGAGCGGTTTGGCAAGCTCTTCTGCCAGCTCCCTCATCACCCTGGGATGGATCCCATCTGGTCCCATAGACTTGTTAGGATCCAGCTGGCTCAGTAAGTCAGTAACTATATCCTCCTGGAATATAGGAGGGGTATTCAGCTCCCTCTCCCTGTCTACCAGCTCCAGAGGACAGTTGTATTGAGGCCCACTTGTCTTACTGGTGAAAACTGAGGCAAAGTAGGTGTTAAGTACCTCAGCCTTCTCCTCATCTTCCTAAACTATATTTCCCTCCAAGTCCAACAGAGAATGGAGGTTTTCCTTGCCCCTCCTTTTGTTATCAATGTATTTATAAAAGGACTTTTTGTTATCCCTAACTGAAATAGCCAAATTTACTTCAAATTCCACTTTTCTTTCCCAAATTTTTTTCCTTCTTGACCTAGCTCTATCTGTAAATTCTTCATAAGTAGCCAGCCCTTTTTTCCATAGTCTGTAAACTTTCTTTTCATCCCTGATTTCTTTCAGAATCTCCCTATTTAACCAAGCTGTCCGTCTTCCCCTCCGACTGGCCTTTCAGCACACCGGTATAGGCTGTTGCTGTGCACTCAAAATTTCCTTCTTAAAACATGTCCAATCCTCCTGGACCCCCTTGCCTTTAAGGGTTGTTTCCCAGGGTATGCTCTGAATCATTTTTTTGAATAGGCCAAAATCTGCTCTCTGGAAGTCCAAAGTAGAGGTTTTAATGGTGGCTCTCCTTACATCCCTTACATCTCCTTGCATGTGGGCTTTGCCAAAGAGAGATGGTATTACCTGTCTTCAAGCCATTTTAGACAGGTCAGGCTAGCGAACTCTCACTCATTTTTATTTTTTAGGCAGATATTTGGAGTATGGGAGTACTGCTGTATGCACTGCTGTGTGGTTTTCTTCCCTTTGACGATGACAATGTCATGGCTATCTACAGGAAGATCATGGTAGGTATTTATGGTGCTAAAATACATAAGGAACAGGCATCTCTAAGCATTATAAAATGCTTTTGTTTTCTGATGATAGAACCTGTTGAGTTGTGCCTTGGGCAAAAAGGCTTATTTGCTGAATTTTGTTATGGTTTGCTATTCTTCTGATCATTATTTTGTGAATTTGTTTCTGTCTTCCATCATCCTTTCCAGAGCTCTAGGTTGGTCCTAAGATACAGTAGGAAACTGAGCTTCACGAGAAGCATTTTCTTGCTAGTGGACAGATTTTTGTACCTGAGGCTTTATCTGTCTTCTTCCCATATTGTGTGGATTTTCCAAAAATACTGTTCTTAAATGTCAGCTCTTCTCATATCTCAGAAAAGCAAGATTATGCATCTAGTCTTACATTTTCCTCCTCCAAAATGAGTTAAATACATAGTAAATGATACAATTAAGTCATTGGTTCTGTGTCCCTGTAACCTCCTCTTGATGCAGCTAAACAGATGTTGTTTGTCATCACACATGCAACTCTGCCAGCTACTTCTGAGTAGCCATAAAACCTGTGTTGATAAACCTTACACCAAGTGAGTGGGATGAGAAACAGCAGTGTTGAGTAAGGGATTTGGGTTTGTCTATCTCATTCTATTTCTCTCACCTAGAGTCCAATATGTTTAAAAAAACCCTCCAAAAAACTCCTTGAAAGTGTTCAAGAGCCACTTTGACAGAAGGCAGCTGACACTGGTCTGCACAGGGACTGTTTTCAGAGCGCATAACAACCTGCGCTCCATAAAGCACTGGATTAGTTTCTTTAAACAGTGTGGCTTTTTATTCTGGAATTGGAGTGAACTTGAATACCTTGATAAAAGATCTCTATGAAGTTTAGTTTGAGTTGTTGGAGAGAACTTTAAAAAATAAGAAAAGAATGGAAAAAGAAGAAAGCAAAAGCTATCTGATACAAAGAGGTTATGTTGCAAAGGTGCTAATATTTAGATGAGGTGCCATTGAAAACTGGAAACAGGTTGGCAATAGACTTCAGTTGCCTTTCCCTCTTTGCTTGAGGTGTGAACTGTCTTGTCTACCCAGAAATGAGAATGTGTTCACTTATAAGCACGCTCTTGTAGCATGACACAAAAACCCTTCCTGCTGCTCATTATGCCAAGATGCAGAACCTGGTCAATGACCTGAGTGCCTAAGGCATTCATTGAGCAAAGAGCTCAGCTGGGGAATGGAGACCTTAGGAACATCAAAGATGATTTTGTATAGTTATAGTTGTGCAACATGGACAGGAACTAGGACCTGAGTTTTTTGGACTGATGAAATATTTGCTGGTGAAACATGTTGAAGTTAGCTGAGGCAACTGAAAAGGTTTTAAAACTTAGTCCAGGAGCAGTCACAACCACACGTGTTTAGATGCAGGATTTCTATTTTCACTCCAAATTTGTTTTAATTTTATGTTACTGTGAACTGAAAATTGCTTGAAATGAGAACACTTACCCACTGTTCTGGAATTTAATTTCACACATTACAAATTCTGAAATTTATTGTAATCTCAAATTAGACCTGTTGCTCCAAGACAAATATGCTGTTTGAATCTAATTAGAATCATATGACTTACATGTTTCTTGCCTTGAAATGTTCCATATCTTTGTATTTGGGAATACTTGAATAAATGTATTTTGAATGAAAAATCACACTGTGGTGTAACTGCTGTAAAAAAACCCTATATTTGGCATGATCTTATCCACCTGGTAGATACCACAAGCTGTCCAGCATTGTCCTCAGTCCAGTAGATGAGAATTGTTGTTTGTTACATCATGTTCTGTAGCAATGTATTAAGAAAAAAATATAGATTACATGCATTACTTAGTTTCAGAGTAAAGCTTCATTGTAAATCAGACAACAAACTATTCACAAGTAACATATTAGTAGTATCTCTAAAGATGTAATTTAAATTCTTTAACCGGTAATGTCAAAGCAATACATACTTTGCTTAGAAACGTAGGCTGCATATAATACCGTTTTGTTATTGAGTCATTTGTCTGTGGAATGAAAAATGCCATGACAAAATGGGTCAGTGCATTATTTGACAACGGTTATTTTGATTGTCAATGATTCTTGATGGTGAATTTGGTTTGGTTTTTAGCCACTGTAGTACCTCATTCTGAGAGCTGTTTCCAATTGTCTTCTAATCAAGAATTAAAGAAAACCATCTGGAAATAATTTGAAAAAACCTCACCTTTTAGATCTGTAGCCTTTCTCCTCTCCATAGTATGAGATCAAAAGTTTAGCGTTAGATGTAACTTATTCAAAAAAGAATATCTTAATACTGAGGGTGGTGTGTTTTTAGTGTTTGAAATGTAGTGATTTCAGTTAATCTTCATGTTGCAAAGTTCTTATATCAGTCATTCCCACTCCAGTGTGTTTGCACTTCTAGAACTTCAGTGTTGCCTTGATACAGTGAACTAAGGCAATGGATAAAGGAGCTGCAAAAGTGGGCAGAGATGGAAGTTTCACACAAGCAGAGTGGGTGAAAACTGCAGCTGGTGGTTCAAACATGGCATTTTCCTTACTAACACAGCTGAGTTTTAGTATTGCCATGATGTTTATTCAAGTAATTCTTAAAGCTAAGTTCACATGTTCCTGCTAATCTTTTTTTACTAAGTACAGATGACACTGTTGTCCAAGTAATTTAGCAATTCCTTTTGAGTTTCAAGTTTAGTTCTAAATTCTTTTCTTTTCTGCAGAGAGGAAAATACAGTATTCCGAATTGGCTCTCTCCTAGTAGTACGCTGCTCCTTTACCAAATGCTGCAGGTAAAGATATTATTTCTGTTGCATAGGTCTATAAAGTACTGTTACACTGGTCAAAATGCTGCATCGCTGAAACATTTAAAAAACAGAAAAGCATTTGAAAAAGAAGCTTAATTCTAAGAAATTTTTAAAGAAATCATTACTGTTGCCTTGGGCTTCAAAATGTTTGAGAATAGGAATTATTAAGCAAAGTTTAAATGATTTAACAAATTCTTTGAAGACCCTGTGTTTGGTTGTTTTCTAATGTACTATAAAAATCAGAAGCTCTTTTGTAAATAAAGTTAAACTTGCCGAATGTACATTTGGGCTACACTTAAAGAATATGGCCAATGCTGCATATCCCTGGGACATCTATTATAACTTGACAGTTTCTATAACCGTCCTTCACAGCTCACATTTTTAGTGTAGGCTTCCTTTTGGTGAAGCTCTGAAACAGTATTGGTTTCCATTTTTTGGCTTCTGGACACCCATTTTGTGTAGAAGATGAATTGTTTTTTCACTTCTCCACAATTTAAGTATCATTAATTTTTATTGCCCATCAGGTTGACCCAAAGAAGAGAATTACAGTCAAACATCTCTTAAGTCACCCTTGGCTCATGCAAGGTTATTCTGATGCTATTCAGTGGCAAAGTAAATACCCAGTAAGTACTCTGGTCAGATGAATATTAAAGTGTTTAAAGTAATCTTTACTGGCTTACTACCATCCTCACCATATGGGGGTGTGAAGGCACTTCGTCAGAGATGAACTTTGAGGTGGCCATGGGTCCTCTCTGAGTCTTTTAGCTGTCAAAATACTATTAACTTGCTCTTGATTTCTCTTGAGAAATTTCAAATGTGTTTTCATCATATTCTGCAGCTGAATATGCAAAATAAGTGAATTCTCATCAAAATACGAAGTATTCCTCCATATCAATGACCAGTTCCTTCTTCAAGCTGCTTGATACTTTGTTTAAGGTGCAAAACACTTATATTCTGGAGAGAATGCTAGATATGATTATCATTTGTTTGTACTCTTCACTGAAAACATAAATAAAAATTCGATCTCATTGAAAGAATATTCATCCTGTCTCTCTATCACTTGTTCTGCCTGTGTAAGAGATGAAGGCAGAGTTAAAAAACCAAAGTTGTCTGTCAGCAGAAAGTGCAGAGAACTTCATGTATGTTGGCAGCCAATACCACCAGATGCCACTGTTTCTCTAGGTGAAGAACAGCTTGACTCTGCTCGCAGTATCAGTGCTACTGCTGGATCTGGAAGAGATGTACATGTCTAGTTGCTTTGGATATTTATGGATGCATTAAAGTACAGCTTCTGCTCTAGTAAAAATCTCACCTACTGTCAGGTGGCTTATGTGAATTCACAAGCTCTACCCTGTGAAGGGCCAGGCTGGAAATTGTTGAAGTTGTATGAGTTTTTCAGCCTACTCCCTACAATGTTCAGTTGTGATACTGAACATTTGAAATATAAGGTCTGAAATAATTGTTGACTATTGACTCAGCCCACTGGGTTTCATGACAGTGTCACTGACTTGTAGATTATGAGACAATTTGAAAACCTCACACTTCAATATCCGTTGTGTTCTTGCAGCTGGGACATCTTGACACAGACTGCATAACAGAGCTTTCTGTGTTTCACAAGCTGAGCAGGGAGACTGTAATGGAGTTAGTAAAAGAGGTAAGAGGTATATATCAGTAATTTACAGTAATTAAATACAGTAATAGAGTAAAAAAATCTACCATGTTATTGGACTAATGCTTATATATTCTTAAGGATGAGACTACTTTTCAAATTTAAGGAGCTCCTGCAGAACTTTAGAATCTGGCTGTAACTTGTAACTGCAGTTCTGAAGTTCAAATTTGTTTATTTCTTTTTCTCTTTTAATTGTGCTCATGATGTTTCCTAAATCTTACTGTTACTTCCCAGTATAATAAACTCCTTCTGAATCTCTGAAAGTCAAAGCAGCTTTACAGAAATTTATAGTTGAACAGCAGATGCCGTTTACTCTTTAACCCAGCAGATGGGTTAACTCTTTCTTTTGAAATGGTTCAATAAATAGGACGTGACAAAAATAGGAGAAATATCAGAGCAACACCCAGGTAAACTACAAAATATGTATTCTTTTGGGGTTACTAGTCACAGTTTTTTAAAAGTAGTGAGTTACTTTTGACTACAACTGCCAAAAGTTGAACTGATTACTTCTAGAAGAATTGTACAAAAATAGCAGTAACATTGCAGGCTGTAGAAGAGACTTAAAGCATGCTCCATACTCCAGCTTTTATCTGAATCTGAAAATTCTTCCTTAAAATTGAATTTTCTGCTCCGTGTACTACTTAGCAGTGACAATAGGTTTTTGGGGCTTTTTTTTTGAACAGTTGGTTTTTGCATGTAACTGTAGCAGAAGCAGACTTCTAAACTGTGTGTAATACTAGTGATAGCTTTGTGGAGTTGATGCTCCATGTTCTTCACTTATAGCAAATAATCAGAATAATCTATCAACATGGGGATAAGTCCTTCCAAGTAGGTTTGTTATAATTGCATAGTCCTTTACTGGAGGTCTACTAATCCCTTGTAACTAATTCAAACTACCTGCACTACACTGCAAACCTGTCAAACATGGTGCTCATGTTCCTCACACAAGTAGAGTTGCTGAAATTCATGCAAAAACTTAGTGCTGTTTGTGGGGGAAGAATGGGTAGGGGGACTTCCGAAAAATCAAACCTCTGGTTGAAACATTGGATAAACTGAATTAGTAGATATGCCTTTCACTTCAGTAGAGAGATGCTGACCCCAGCATTATTTTCCATGCAAATGCAGGAACTACAAACTAACTTGCAAAGAACCTTTATAGTGCCTGTTTCTTGATCTCAGACACATAATGTGTATCACCTGAAGTCTGAAATTACACTTATGCAATCCAACTTTAGGGTTGCATATCAACTGGAAAAACTTGCAGAAATGCAGAAATTTCCAGAAGGCTGAGCTTGCCTTGTACTTGCAAGGTTTCCAAAAAGGAGATAAAAATATTCTTTCTCTCTCCTTGCTGTGCCAGTGGAAATATGACCAGATATCAGCAACATACCTCTTGCTTCAATCCAAGAAGGCTCGTGGCAAACGTGTTTGTTTAAAGTTTCCATGTCTAACAGGGCATGCCAGAACCACTCCATCATCAGGCCTCAAGGTAAGCTTGAGTCTGGCAGGACAGCATCCTGCTTAAAATCCTGCCCTGCATTGACAAAGCTCTACCTGGGGAAACATGCTGGTGCCCTAAATATCAGGAAGAGTGTAAGAGTTTGCCTCTGGTTGTGAGAATAATGGGCACTTCATACATCAATATGATGATTTGGAAGTCCAATTTATTATGCATATAAACTTTGCTTTTATGCTATATTTTCTGCTGAATGCACGTTTCACAACTTAATGTTTGGCTAATACATTGTTCACACGATTCTCACCAGGCTCAATCCATATTCGCATTGGTTTTTACTATTTGCATTACATTTGCGTATATATCTTTATATCTTCACTTACTAACTACATTGTTTCTCTATATTTTTATCTAGTAACGTACCTAAGCATTGATCATTATTCACTTAACCATAGGCCATTGTTTCACTCTCTTACAAAGTTGCAGTTATGATCTTGTGTCAGCAACCATGTCCTATTCATGAAGTTAATAACTCATCTATTGCCGTTTCTACCCAGAAGGTTCCCACAAAGAGAACATATACACAATCAGCCAAAGTCTTGGTCATTAAAAAAGTTCAGCCCTATTAACATGACTTAGCAACCTGGTCTCCTTTTATGGATTGACTTTACTGGAATAGCTCTCTGGCAGAACATAATGCAGCAAGTGCTGCATGGAATCCTTGGCAGCTCATATTAATAGGCCCAGTCCACTGTTGTCTGGCCTGTGTGGTCATTTCAGATCTTTTTCTGTGATTACTAACTTGTTGCTGTACTCCTTATTTGTCTCTATATATTTTTGTACCTTGGGCTGCATTTCACTCATCTTGGTAAGGAAAATCTGAAACATCATGGCATGTCACCTGGGCAGCTTGCTTTAAGATGACGTGGGCACTATGTGAGAGAGAGCTATTCCTTTCTCATCTGTTGCCTTTGAGAACATAATCCTAGAGAGGACCCTGTTTATTTTGAGTAAAGGAAATTTGTTGCTGCTGTTTTTCTGATGTTTGGGATTCTGAAGTAGTTTTGTATATCTTAAGGGAATTTCTATTCCTGTATTTGTTAGCAAAGTGCAAATAGGGCACTTCAGAACCTGGCTAAATTTAATAGTTTTCAGTGTCATATATAATACACAGCTACATGTGCTGTTGGTGATAGTTGTCTGTTTGACAAACTCTAAAGCAATCAGTGAAATCTCAGACTTGCCATTAACCATTCTCCCTTGAGCTGAGACATGTGTGTGAAATTGTCTGAATATGCTGTCTTCTGTGTAGAGGCAAGTGCTCAGAATATGTACTTGCTTATGTATCAGAGTTGGATGTGTTTAAATCATTTCAGTTCACCTATATAGGTTCTTTGAGATGAGAATGGTAGGATTACCAGAGCTGTGTCACAGATTGTGAATAAGAATTGTTTCTGAGTATGCCCAATGTGATTTCTGTGATCATAGTGGGTTAGCCTTCTGCACTCCCAATGACTAAAGTGGAGATTCTCTAGGTTCAGTTGTGCTGGTACTGTGAAGTTACTTCATCTCTAGTGATGTCTTAGGTAAATTGGTCTGGCAAATGCTACTAACTAACATATGCATTATGCTTCCCCAGGTGATGGTGAAAATCACACCTACACAATACAGTAATCTATTAGTCCTTCAGCAGCACTCAGGACACATTTAGCTTGCCTGTGTGTAGATACTAAGGGTGAATATCAACTGAATGTGCAGAAACACCCAGCTAGAAGAGCCAATGGATGTGGTCTAATGTAAAGACAATCAAGCAAACATAACCTTTAACTTAGCAGTTTCTGAATCTGATGGCGCAAGCTTGTACATAATCTTTATTTCAAGCAATTTGATGTAGAAGGAGATTGCAAAATATTCACCGTGCCCTGAATTTTATCTGGAACACAGGAGCCAAAGGTATTTTAATTAGCTGTTCATGTTGTAATGGAAAGTGATTTCATCTACAATATCAGGCTCCTAGATTCTTGGCTGTACTTAGCAGCCCTCTGGTAAGAGCTTTCGACTAAATCATCATGGTAGGTCTGGCAGCATACAAGGGAGCTCTGTCTCTACTCCAATAGTAATGAGAGATCTGTTCATTGTGATATCTTTGATCAGAGGCCAACAGAAACTTACCTGCCAGCAGAACATAACTTCTTAAAATAGTATCCATTCCATCCAAGGACTAGCAAATGACCGTGTGCAGTTTCACTGAAACGGTATGGAAAAAGTCCTTGGGAAGAGTTCCTGAAAATAACAAAAAGTGTTAGAATCTAAGAATATTTTGATATGCATCTGATTGTATGTGGTGTGAGCCATGACAATTAGCAACCTTGGCTGAAGTTATAAATCCCTTGATTTAATAAATGACAGCTCTTCGGGGGGAGAGCTACCGGTCAGGTGAAGGGTTCCAAATGCTCATTCCAAGTGTATTCTTTAGTGTCATGTGTTTTGGACATATGTGTTTACCTTTATCCAGCCCCTTTCAAACTTTGCTCTGTTCTTTTCTTGGATTCTTTCCAGATTATTAGTGTTTTGGTAAAAAGAGATTGTAGTCCAAGCCTTGAATTCAAAGTTGGATATTTCTGTGAGTTGCTTGTCTTCTTGACAAAGGGAATGAAAGATGACTTGGCAATAGTGCTTTGAGAATAGTTTCATATCTCCTTTTCATTCAAATGCCAAATCCACAATGACAATATTAAAAGTCATGTTTTTTAACTTAGGTCACCATCATGGGAACTTCCATTATTAAGAGCTTAGAAAGAAATCAGATTTAGAGTTTAATGGTGCTTTTCTGATGAAATCTTACTTTTAAGCACGCAGTGGAATCTCAACCAAATCATTCTTTTCAGTCTGAAAAAATTGTGATGCCTGAAGATATGCCAGATTGCAGTGAAATACCATGTGTGTTTGGATCCATGGAATTTTCAGATACAGCTTCACTGCTTGAAGAATCTCCTTTAGAAGAATTTATTCAAAATACTCATGGAACAAAACAGGTGTTTGTTATGCTATTCTTAATAAACTCATATTGTACATAAAAATTACTGTATATTTAAATGTTTGGTGGACCCTAGCCAAAAAGAGGTACAAACTGAGTAATGAAGTGTTTTAAATATATAGGCTGAACATATGTTGTGGCTTCCTCTAGCTGTAGGTCATGATTGATTTGATGAAAACTTGAGCTTTGACATCTGATTTGCATAAAATTAACATCTAGACAATGAGTAAATGAGGATTTTAAAACTGACAGGAGAAAATCAGGTGAAGCGAACAAGGTCTCAGAGCTAGGCTAGAGCTGCACAAGTCTCTAAAGAAGTGTAACATGTCTGTAGTGGACAAGAAAATCCAATGAAGCAACTAAAATTTTACAATTAAAAGAAATGAAAATTCTTACTGTGTTTCAATGAGTTGGTGATTAACAGTTTTCAATGTGTGAGTGAGAGAATTTAGAAGAGTAGATAAAGAAGTGACAAATTACTTGAGAACTTCATTAGCAAGTGATGGAGGGAATCAGAAGTATTGAAGAGTTTTTAACTATTTTGCTCTATAGGCAAGTACTGTATGGTCTTTTTAACCTGTTGCAGAAGTTCATTGTCTATAGTATTCCTGAATGTGGTCAGAATACAGCAAAGGATGCCTCTTCTCTTTTTATTACATCTTTTGTAGCATTCAAGGCCTGATGCTCAATTGGATGCTACAGAATGTCCACTGTCAACTCCAGTGACAAGAAAAGTGGCATCAAAGAAGCATAAAAACAAAGAGAATGTAGCGACAGAGTCAGCTTTAAGAAATGAAATGCCCTTTGTGCTTCTTCCTTCAAAGATTCCTTTTGCAAAGAGTCAGATTGAGACACAAGAACAAGCTGTACCCTCTCAGGCACCTGCTTTCAAAGGTACAGTACACAGAGTGTAACTGATGGAAGCTTATAACTTATCTCTTGCTTGGGAATTATTGGAACGCAAATGTGAGCACAATACTTGAGTATCAAACACATCTGTTTCTGGAAGACTTTTTGCTCTATTCTGCATCCGCTTCTTCTAGTATATCTGGGAGGGTGTTGCAAGAATTTTAATCATCCATCAGGGCATATTACTTGTGTGCTAATTGCAGGAGTCATTACTGCTCATAGTATCACCCTAACATGGAGCTCAGTGCTGTGTTCCTCAAACTTGCACCTGGTTCTACTTTTCCATGAAGATTGAGAACATGATTTCCTCAACACTCTGTTCTTCCTTTGTGATTACCTTGACTGAAAATAAAGGCACACGTTTAGTCATCTGCTTTCATTACTGCTTATAAGAGAAATCTAACTTCTGGAATTTTTATGGTTGCAGATCATCATTTTGACAGGAACAGTCCATTGTAGCAGTGAAAATATTTCTGTCAACAATGTATAGGTCTTACAGCTATGCAATAAACTCATAAATCTGTCTGAGATAGAAAAGGAATCTGAGTTACCACAAATTTCTGTCCTCAGGCTATCTAGTCATGTACATATCCTGTGTGTACATTATCATTTCCTTCAATGATTACCATAGAAGTTTTGGAGTTGTAACTGTAAATGTTAACTCTGTCCTTCAAATGCCAAGGGCTCCTGGCAATAGGGCATTTTTCTGTTCCAAATGCTAAGGAACATTGTGCAGGAACAGTAAGTCCTTGCATGCTGATTCAAGGAATAAGAGATCTTGGACCTACTGCTGTTTAATGTCATCCTTCATACAGGGTTTAAAGACTTGCAATAAAAAGACTAGTCTTTTATGAGTTTGTCTTAAGATTGTATGTGATAACATCAAGTTGAAAGACGTTTGATTCAGGAAAGGTAGTATTAATACTTTCCTAGAAGTAGAAAAGTGGAAGCATTTCTTGGAATTTTGACGGTTTTTTGTTCAGGATCAGGTGCAATTCTGTGGGAAGCTGAAACTTTGACTGTTGAAGTTGCATTTGATTGTGACAATTCATTTGATGACTGTTTCACTTAGTGTTTAATCCTGCATGTTCAAAACTGCTCTGCAGACACTGACTTTTTAGGCTGATGTGTAGCATCTACATTATGTATTAAACATGACTATATAAACTTATACCCTTTGTATAAGGGTAATGGATCAGTGAAGAACACTATTCAATGCAGTAGATTTTGTGCAGTATTTATTGCAAGAGAGCAAGAAAGCAATTCTAATCCTGAAATTCCTAATATTGAACTGCGTTGGTTACTCTTAAAATTTGACTTGTAGAGCCCTAGGGAAATCAGTCACACTTTTAATTTGTAGAGAAGAGGTAGTGTTGTTGTCGTATTAAAAACATATTTTATCATTCTGAAAATACAGACCTGAGATAGAAAAGGGATCTGATTTTTGAAATAAATTATTAATAATGAGAAAATGTTGCTGTCAAAAAGATAATCCTTTATGCAAAAACACACCTGTTTGGTTTGGTTGCTTTCTTTCAGAGAGCCAGCTCACTGCAGTCACCCCAATTGAACCCACAAACCTGACAAACACAGATGAACTGACAGCAGCTGAGGTTCTTCCTGAAAGAAGGTAAGTGTCCAGTTATTTGTGTACACTTTGGCTTTGGAGCAGGACTCCCTTAATCCATGTGCTGCCTAGGAAGCCTTGTTACAATGGCAAGCTGTAATTTCTATGCTCTTGGTAAAAGCCTTCTTAAAACCCCTTTCTACATTCACTAGAAAACATTAATGGTAGAGAAAAGTTTTAAAACTATGTCACTCAATTATCTTTAGGATATATTCCTATTTTCCGTAACATAAGTTCCACCTTATTGCAGTTCCCCAGAGGACTACAGTTTCTAGATACACCTCTGGATTTAAACCTCAACTGAATTTAAAACAGAAGCTCCTATAATACACTGCACTAGATTTGATATTCTTTCTTCTGGCATGTCTGGTAGTACTTTAGTGACATGTCCAAAATAATTAATTTTTTAACACTGAGGGGAAAAGTAACTGATTAATTTGTTCATGTAACAGGTGTCATTCAGTGGAATTAGATCTCAACCTAGGTCACATGGATAGCAGCCAAAAAAAGAGAAAAGCCAAAGTATTTGGAAGTCTTGAAAGAGGCCTAGATAAAGTCATCACAATGCTTACACCTAGCAAGAAGAAACGATGCACTAGAGCTTGTCCAAGGAAACTTAAGGTATTGTTGCTGCAAAAGTCTTACAGGAGAACAAGTATTACGACTATATTAAAAATTATATTCTGTATTAATTATTATATAACATTATTATTAGAAACATCCAATAGCTTCAGACATGGTCTTGTGACAGCTTCTGTGACTTGTCTTACCTGCATTCTACAGTAAAGTTCTCTTACTGCATTGCTGTTAACCAGACAGTGCCCCAGTTATCACACTGAGATACCTGTTAGTCTGGTCTTAGGCAAGTCAACAGATCCAGGAAGCAGTTTGGCCATTTCTGCTTATAGCCCATCCAAACCAAATGTGAAGGAAGCAGGGAGCCCTAGGTGACAGTTTTTCATCATGTTATTCATATAGAAATACAGCTAGCTTTCTCACTGGAAAATGCTAACATTTCTGGCTTAGGTTTCTCTGGTTCAGGAGCAATATGTCTATTTTGGAGGAGCCCAAATAACTACACCTTGTGAAACAATTTCTCACAGTGTTCCTGTAATTTTGATTGTTTAAGTTTTGATGTCAGTGCATCTGAGCTGATTGACTATTTATCCTTTTTTAAGAAGCCATAGAAAAAGCAGTTCCTCAGGTAGTGTGTTGCACAGAGCACTTTAATATTTCATTAATAATTTGCTTTAACTGAATTTGACTCCTGAGGTTAATATTAGCTTTGTACAATACACATCACATGGCATTGGCATGATATTAGTGTAGTGAACAGAATAATCAGTTGACACAGAAGCCCTCAGCAAGCAACCAGGTGTGGAGGTGGCATTACCAGAAGCAGCAAGGGAGATTTAAAAGCTTCAGTGAGCACAACCGAACAGGGTGGCAAACAGGACATGGTGCAGCAAACGTATGTGGCGCAGCAGCTTGCATGGCAGTTTGAAGGGCCTGGTGTGTGGGGAGGATGCTGTACTTTGCAACTAGGTCCACATCCCTGGTAAGTGCTAAGTGCTCTAGGTCTCTGCCATAATGGTGGGTCCTCGTTTTGTAGCCAAAACCAATGTGTCTACTGAGAAGCCCCTGAGAAGTCTCTCTGATGCTTCCATCCAGATGGAACTGGTAAGGAAGGAGATGCCAGTACAGGTGGTAGGTAGCTTGCAATGGCTGCCCAGTTACTTCTACTGGAGAAAAGGCTACTATCTACACAAAGTGTACAAGAGGTTGTTGGGTTTTTGTGGCAGGTGGCCAAAAAATAAGACACAGATAATGGGCTGTGCAGTATTAGAGGGGTTGAAACAGAGATAGAGATGTCATTTCAGAACCAATCACCTGCAATGGATACCACTGAGCAGGAGATACCTTGGACCTTGGTGACCCACAAAAGCAGTGTTCCAATTCGACCTCCACCTTCCAACATCCAGACTAAAAACAGATACGATGCTTTAAAGGCTTTAGATGTCCATGAGGAAGGCCAACAAGGAGAACCTGCACCAAGAGAATGCAGAGGTTACTGTAAGAAGAAACATCAAATACTTGTAGTCACTGACATTACTAAAGCACACTGAGACACCCATCTGTTTGCTTAATAAAGAGTCATGGGAAGTTTGCTGCCTACTGGGAGCTGAAATCCATGATGTTCCCACAGGGTATCCCAACTTGTCAAGAACACGGACTACTACACACTACTACATTTTCATGTGGATACAAATGACGCTGCAAGCCAAAATATGGGCAGAATCAAGGAGGGTTATAAACCCTGCTGAGATGGGTGAAAGAATTTGGTGACCAAGTCATCTTATCTATTCTACCAGTTAAAGACATGGGGATGGCCAGATGCAGACTCATAGTGCAGATCAACATCTGGCTTCATGTCTGCTGCCATCTAGAAGGTTTTGGCTTTTATGACAATGGGTTTTACTTTAATGATTGTAGCCTGTTAGGAAGTGGTGGAATCCACCTGTCTAAAGCAGGCAAGAGAATCTTTCGCAGCAGGCTGGCCAATTTGATGAGAAGGGCTTTAAACTGAAAGACTTGGGGTGGGGTTCAAAGTGGCAATGCTCATGCTATTGCTTCTTCCTGGGGAGTAGGTCACACCAACCAGTGCAGTGACATATGACCCTTGACTGCTTCTCAAAATGAGAATCATAGAGCTAACTGCATCAAGGGTATGTAAGGCTATGGTGAATACTCTTACACCCTTTCTAGGGAACCTGCATGTTTGATTACCTCTCTGGACACAAACACACAGCATAGGGAATAAACAAGAACTAGAAATTGGTATGTGGTCACAGGGTCATGGCCTCATTGCAGTGACAGAGACATGGTGGGATAGCTCACATGACTAGAATGATGTCATGGATGGCCATGTACTTTTTAGAAAGGACAGGTGAGGTGAGGTGGTGGAGTTGCTCTTTATGTGAGAGAGCAACTGGAACATATTGAGCTCTACTCAGGGACAGACGAATTAAGAGTTTATGTGTGAGAATTAAAGGACAGGCTAATATGGTAGGCCCTGTTCTGGGTGCTTACTATAGTCCACCTGATCAGGAGGAGGAAATTGCTGAGTCTTTCTCTGGACAGCTGGAAGTAACCTCGCAGTCACAGGCCCTTGTTCTCCCAGAGAACTTCAACCAACCTGATGTTTGTTGGAGGGACAACATGGCTCAGCACACACACTCCAGAAAGTTCCTGCAGATCATTAAAGGTAGCTTTTTGACGTAAGTGGTGGAAGAGCCAGTGAGGAAAGGTGTGTTGCTGGACCTTGTACTAAAACCAAGAGGGACTGGGTGAAGACATGAAGGCTGGGGACAGCGTTGGCTGTAGTGACCATGAGATGGTGGAACTCAGGATCCCATTTGGAGGAAGCAAAGCAGTAACAGGAGTAGAACCTTAAACTTTCAAGGAGTTAATTTTTACTTCTTTGAAGACTCAGTGAAAGGAATCCCATTGGATAGAGCTCTAGAAGAGAAAGAGGTCCAAGAGACATGGTCAATATTCAAGCAACACTTCCTCCAAGCTCAAGATAAAGAAATCAGGCAAATGGGGAAGGAGACCTGCATGGAAGAGCAGAGAGCTTCTAGGAAACCTCAAACGGAAGAAAGATATGTGTGAGATGTGGAATAAGGGGACAAGCCAAATGGCAGAACTATAGAAACATTGTCAGAGTATGCGAGAACATGACAAGGAAGGCCAAGGCCCACTTGGAATTGAGTTTGACAAGGGATATCAATGACAACATGGAGGGTTTCTGCAAGTACATCAGCAGCAAAATGGAGACTAGAGAAAATGTGGGGATGCTCTTGAATCAGTTGGGTGTCCTGTTAATGAAAGACACAGGAAAGGCAGTATTACTGAATGCCTTTTTTGCCTCAGTCCTGAAGATGGGGGAACTGCCTGATTCACCTGAAGGCTGTGCTGCTATTCAGTGGGAACTTGTTAGGCTGGAGATTGGCACACAAAGAAACTTAATGATACTCAACAAAAGCAAGTGCAAGTCCTGCACTTTGTACATGGGGAGGAACACAAGTACCAAAACAGGTTGGGGGTGACCTACAAGAGAGCAGCTCTGTGAAGAAAAACCTGGGGCTGCTGATGGGTGACAAGTTGAGCATAAGCTACCAGTGTGTCCTTGCTGCCTAGGACCCATGGGATTCTGGGGTGCATCAGGAATATTGTGGCTAGCAGGTCAAGGGAGGTGATCCTCCACCTCTACTCAGCCCTAGTGAGGCCCCATCTGGACTATTGTGTCCAGATCTGAGCTCCTCAGTACAAGAAAGACAAGGAGCCACTGGAGAAAGTCCAGTGGAGGGCACAGAGATGGTGAGGGGTCTGGAGCGTCTCTGTTGAGTTGAGACTGGGAGCTAGGCCCAGTAACTGGAGAAATGAAGACTGAGAGGGAGACCTCATCAATACATACAAATACCACAAAGGGGTGTCAGAGGATGATGCTGAACTCTTTTCAGTGGTGTCCAGTGACAGAGAAGCAATAGCCATAAAATAAACCACAAGAAGTTTCACCTCAACATGAGGAGGAACTTCTTTCCACTGAAGGTGGCAGAGCAGTGGAACAGGCTGCCCTGAAAGGTCATGAAGTTTCTCATTCTGGAGACATTCCAAACCCATCTGAATCCATTCTTTTGTCACCTGCTCTGGGTGACCCTGCCTTGGCAGGAGAGTTGGTCTAGATAATCTACAGGAGTCCCTTCCAAATGTAGCTATTCTGTTATTCTGTATACATCACTCAAATGCAACATAGATACTTGAGATGTTATACAAGGAGGAATTTGTACTTGAATCTGTAGGCAACATGTTTGAAAAATGTGATTACCATGAAAGAGGGCAGGTAGTTAACCAAGGCATAAATGGTTCTGTAGATGCCAGTGATGTGTCTCGTCCACTGATTGGCTGCTGGGACACCAACTGCACAGGGAGAGCTGTCTGTCAGTCATAAGCCCATTGTTCGCTTTGCAGCCTGTGTACAGGGAATTTAGCCACTGTATTCCAGTTGCAAGCTTTTCCAAAAGGCAAGGTGGCAGTTCTTACAAGTTCAGGACATATGTTGGGCTACAAACCTGACCCCACTCATTGGACAGGAGTCTAGACAGGGCAAATAGTCCAGGAACCTGAGCAACAGGAAGATATTCTGTCTCTAAATGCATTTAGCCTCCTGCCTCATGTTCCTTTGTCTATAGTATATGCAAAATTCCTGATGGCTTCATGAAAAATTCTAGAGACGCTGGAGTACAGCATGGCAAGACACAACTGTATTTCAGTGTTACAGCACTTACGTCAGAGAGTTGCATACATTTTAGTCTGAACAAGAACCTCAAGCACCACTTTGCATCCTCAACGTACGTTTGTTTCTCAAGCACTTTTACAATCTTGTCTTCTCTCAGCTGCTTTTGTTTTCAGAAGCTAGGTAGGATGTGTTGGTATGTTATAATTGGTATATGCTTCCTCTTGTTACTTGAAGGTGTCTGCAAGGTGTTCAAGAGGTCACTTGGTGCATAAACCCATTATATGAAGTACTAGATGTTGCAGAAAGCCCTTATAACAGTAAACTTTTGAGTAGTAAGTCACCTTTTTTCTGCTGCATGATGCCGTGCCTGTTCCTTGATATCAGGAGCACTCAGTGTCAGCTCTAGGCCATCTCCCAACTGTTGGGCATGCAGCAGGGTGATAGTTTTGTGAAGCTGAAGCATTTGTCACTATGGTTAGCTGTCCTGAAAATTTCTTTGAAAACATTTTGCAATGTTTTCAGTTTTAGGAGAGATAGTTTTATGGTTTTATTCCTTAAATTGTTTTAACAAGCTGACTACTTTTAGGCACACTGCAATGTTACCTCTACTCAACTACTGAATCCAGACCAACTGTTGAATGAAATAATCACTGTTCTTTCAAAGAAGCATGTGGAATATTTTCAGAAGGGGTAAGTGTGATGTGTAAATATGATGACTTCAACTTACATTTGTTCAAATAGTTGGTACTCCAATCCTTGATAAAGCCAAGTATTTAAACTTTCTCAGCACCATTGTAAAATAATCTTATAGAAAGAGTACAAAGCACTAAATGAATGTGTACAATAAAACTTGTCGACACAATGCAAAACTATGTTAAGTGAGCTTTAGCAGACCTCTTTGACAGATATCAACTGATAATAGTGAGGTAGCTCTTAGGCAAAATTCACATCGGCCTGTGTCTTGTGAAATTTTAAGTACAAAAGGTACAGGCATATGACCAAATGGGACAATTTGGAGAAGTAATGTAGATATCTTTAAACCTTCACTCTTGGCAGCTAAGAGACATTAACCTTTAGCCAAGAAATCCATGTATTTTAAAGGCTGTGCAGAATCCACACGCTTGTTGTGTGGATTATTTTAATTTGTAGGTTTTACTAACTAAGGTACTGATTGGTTAGACTGGTTCTTACTTGAGATCAAACTGAATGGTTCCTGAGTTCCCAATACTTGAAATTAACACTGTGCTCACTTTCAAGTATGCATTTTCTCGAGTTCTTGAGTATTTCAGTAATGGGAATTGTAAAACATCAGAGTATACATGAGCTTCTGATGCATTTCTACGCTCAGAATCTGGAAGGATGTTGGAATGCACAGCAGAACCTTCTCCCATTGTAATGATTCGAACTGTGCATTCAGATTTTCCTTTTTTTCATACCAGCTGAGCTGTAACCAGCAGAGAGAAGAGTGGTCTTGTCTAGGAAAAACATGGAAACTTTCCATCATTTCAGCTCATAGGATGGGAGTCTATGGCTAGCAGGGGTTCCTGTGGCTGGGTAGGACATTGTAGCTGCATGCTGGTCCTTGCACATAACAATAGTGCTCTGAGAATAAAGTATTCACAAAGCTCTCAGTTGGCTAAATTGTGAATTGTTTCCCGATATTTTAAGTAACAATGGGATATTTTGTTTAAAGTTCTTTTATTCATTTAAAATTGCATTGCAAAACAACCATTAAATGGTTCAATGATTATTCTGTTTTGTTTCTTGTTTTTTACAGTTATACCCTGAAATGTCAAACTCGGTCTGATTTTGGTAAAGTAACTATGGAGTTTGAGTTAGAAGTATGTCAACTCAATAAATCTGAAGCAGTGGGTATCCGGCGACAACGGCTTAAAGGTGATGCCTGGGTCTACAAGAGACTGATGGAAGACATCTTATCTAGCTGCCAAGTGTGAGTGACAGAGACTTTTATCACGATGTTTTAGAAAGGTCTGTTTGGAGAAGTCATTCTCTTTCACAGTCACAGCCAAATTTGAAAAATCTGTCATTTTTCTTGGGTTTTTAACCAACATTTTTTGTACATATACCTTCTGTATGCTTCCTGTAATATTAGGTTCTGAATAAATGTTCTGCAACTGCAACTTTTCTGAAGTAGAATTCTGAATGCTATTCCTTCCCTTATAGGTTTTTCACATATCTGGGTGTAAAAAGTAGTGGTGGTTTTTGTACTGAAGCTTATTGTGGTATGTCTTCAGTTATCAAGTGCATGTGACACAGAAATAGTCATTTGCATAATTCTCTTGTCTCTGCTTAAGTAGGATTTATTGAGATCATTAACTAAGTCACAGCTGTGGTTCCCAGAGTTACACTATATGCTCAGTGTTGTACAAAATAGGACTGGTTTCAATAAATGTGAAGTCAACAGTGCTTGGATTTAAACTGTGATCTCATATAAAACATTGCTGTGTCTCATTACAAAGCCTTGATGATGCTTAATAAGTCTGTGCACTTCCTGATGTTCTCATGTTAATGTGGTGATATGAGGATCACTGAAGAAAAACAGTACCTTTGAACTGTTGGGAATGGAGAAGGTATTTGTCACCAAGGAATCCAGTGACAGCTTTAACTGAATTTAAGCACCAGCTTAAATTGTTTCTGCAAATGGTGGAGCAACTAAGGGTTGTAGCTGATGCTTATCTGAAGTGCTGCAGAATTGTGTGAGGACAAGTTTTCCTTGCCTTCTTCTTTCAGTATGAACTTTTTCCTAAAGAATTTGGCTTCTGTCTGGAACTTGATCAGAATTGAAACAAGGGTAGAAGTTGAAAGGGGTGATTGAAGGAGACATACTGATAACAGTCTCACTAATGAATAGCATGCTATGTGTTTTAAATCACCAGTCGCAACTGTAAAGCCCAAAGGCTGAAGAATCGAAACATTCATTTGCCTTTGCTCTCCTTGAGTTTTAAATTCAGGAAGGATTTCAGAAGTATCCTGAACAACATAACTGCCACTGCTCAGTATCATGTTCTGCATAACTATCTCCTTACTGTGGTGACAAAACTGATGTTACGAATGGACAAACGGTAATGAAGATGTCTTGTTCGTTCCTTTTAAGGTAAAAGTAAGTAATTTGATTCACATTGGCTTAGAAGATTTGATGTGTGAAATAAGGTTCCTCATCATAGGCTACCAGGTTGACTTTTTTTGCTAATATTCCTTGCTGTGAATGCTTGCAATCTTGTCGCGACGCGGGAAGCATGAGACACTCAATATGAGAATCAGCAAGCTTCGATTTATTATCAAGCAACAAGTTCTTTTATGTCATAATGATAATTACTTCATGCATATGATAATTAAGCTATACATAATATAATTCTAAGCCCCTGATTGGATAGCAAAGGTATGCAACCTTAAGACTCCTATGGTTAAACATTGCTAAACTTAAAGACGACTTGTCTGCTCGCAGATCCTGCTTTCTTGTTTTAAGATCCTGCTTTTCAATGGCTGGTGGTTTCTGGTAGTTAGTTCTGCTTCGTCTGCACAATGGATGTGCTAAGTTCTACATTTCTGTGGTCCGTGTACCAGAAATATCTAACTGTTCCATACCTACATGTCCCTTTTCAGCTAGCCATGTCTCCACACAATCTGGTGACAGGAATCAGAAAATGGGCAAGAACAAGAAACATTTCGACTTTTTTTTTTTTTTACCCAAACTGCTGCTACTAAATCTGTAACTCTTTTTATTAAGATTGCTGGAAATCTGTTTCAGCTGACCTCAGGTGGAATTCAGAGGGAAAAAAACCTCAAGGGTGAACAGATAAAGGAGCTATGTGGATAAGGAGACGCATGGGTTGTGTACCAAGCTTGTAAAAATCCTGGAGGAACAGAGGGCTGGAAGATTTGTCTTGCTTCCCTGTCTTCAGGCAGCCAGCTTGTACAATGTCATGTATATCAGTCTTGAAACATGCTTGGTATGCTACATATAGGAGCCTGTACTGACCTCTCTCCCTTGGCTAGAAATGTCTTTTGGAGTCTATACTCAGTTTACATTGATTATTGTGCTGATTTGGGCTAGGATTGAGTTAATTTCTTCCCAGAAGCTGCTATAGGGCCATGTTTTGGGTTGTGGATGAGGATAACGTTGAGAACAAGGATGTTTTAGATTTTTACTGGGCAGTGCTTAACTTAAGTCAAGGGATCTTCAGCTTCTCAAGCTCTGACAGTCAGTGGTCCAGGGGACACAGAGTTGAGAGGGGGCAAAGCTGCAATAACCAACCCCAACTGACCCAAGGGATATCTCTGACCATATGGCATCAAGCTCAGCATTTAACACTGGGGGAAGAAGGATGATGTGGGGAACAGGTCACAGTAAGGTATGATGGAGCTCTGCTGTCCTGGGTATAACTGAGTACCCTCCTGCCTATGGGAAGAGGGGAATGAATTCTTGGTTTGCTTTGGTTGTGTGCACAGGGTTTTTTTCACCTATTAAACTGCCTTGATTTAAACCCATGAGTTTTCACTTTTACCCTTGCATTTCTCTCCCCCATCTCACTGTGGGGGAGTGAGCAAGTGGCTCTGTGTGTCTGAGTTGCTGGCTGGGATGAAACTATGAGAATTGTACATGAACACTGTCTTGGCTTGGGTCTTACCTGTCCACAATGCTGCCATTTGTCCAAATAAATGAAAAACCATGCCTTCGCAACATATGATTTGTAAGACTGAATTAGCTAAGCTTTGGGGGTCTCCTCTTAACTCCCCTTTTCATCATTCTGATGCTGAGGTGATCTTGGTTCATCTTCCTTTAATAAAAGCAGGTGATCGAATGGTTCCTATTCTTTTAAATCCCTGTATGGACTTCATGCAATAGTGTCCTGGGTTGAGCTGGCAAAACACCAACTGTTCAGGACAGAATGAAAAGGGTTCCTCCGCCCCCCAACCAGCCAAGGGAAAAAAAAGAGGGAGAGGAAAGAGAAACCCTCAAAACCAGGTTTATGCTGAAACTAACTACATGTATTTATACAGAAAAGAGAAAACTAAGAGAGAACTACAATATAACACACACTTACACAGGTTATGCATATATAACAAGGAATAACTTCCCACTCCCCAATTAATACAAAGCCCATTACTCTAAATTCACAAGCACTCCAAAAGACACTCAGCAAGAAAGAGAAAGTATAACAACAAAATATTTCTACTTCCCTGAATGCAAACAAAATGCAAGTAGAGACAACAGGAGCAGGGCCTAGCGTAGTAGAGGAGCTGCTAGATGTCCTCCTCTTAGTGCAGCCATGATGGAACGAACCAAGCCACTCCCACACACTGGATTTTACACTCTTTGAGATGATGTAGTATGGTATGGAATACAATATTATTGGCTGGAAGAAGTCAGCTGTTAGCTAGCCCAGCCCAGCTCAAGTCATCTGACAATTTCAGGCCTAATCTGAACTTTAAAGCCTAACTTCTCGGCCTACTTGGCTAAACCCATAACAAATAGCAACAATTGTTTTTCTGCCAGAACTACTGCTCCTAGTACTCTGCTGTGGATATTTGTGTTCTTTCCACCATGCATGTTCTCAGTTTCTCCTTTCTGTTCATCTCTGATCATGTTCGGGTTTTGGCCCATCACAGGAAACACTTGTTAGTTGGCAAGGCAGCAGAAGTGGTGACTGAGGTAACTTGGGGGGCTGGGCGTTGGATTAAGCTGTACAGGGAAGTTTCCAAGCTCAGGGACACCCAACCAGCAGCCTCCAGCCTCATCAGGACTTGGGAGCCCTTAGCAGCCAATCAGACAAGGAGGGGGTGTTGCCAGGAGCATCTGAGGGAGATTTAAATGGCTCTAAGGAGTGTAATTGACCTGATAATATAGTGAACAGCAAAAGTGAGGAGCAAGTGGTCCTTTCTGACTATCTTGGAGCAGTCAAGAGAGGCAACAAACAGACCCAGTAGTTGGTGAAGAAAGGCATAAAGATTATTTCAGCCCCACTTTTAATAAGGTGCTGTCTCTCAGCTATGGTTTTGACATGCCACAGAACTCATTTCTCCAGCTGCTGGAGTCAATGCACAAGCTGTATCAGAGGTCTCCAACCAATCAGACCTAATAGTTGATAATAGTTCTCCAGGTCTCAAGCTATCAGAAGTGCCTGATGGCTCTCTGCATCTGATGCTAACAATCATTCCTTTTGAAAATGTGCTGTTGTGGATAAGCTGCACTGTCAGATAAAGGAACTATAGGAAGAAGTGCATAGACTATGCAGTATTTGAGAGCATGAGTGAGAGACTGATGACTCATAATCAGAGGCATTACAGTCTCAGGAGTCTCTAACTTTTATTGTAATAGAGAGGCAGGTGGACCCTGTCAAGTAGCTAGTCAAAGGTCTGTTGAACAGGAGGGCTGGAAGCTGGTCAATGCTTCTACTAGGAGGAAAGTTCCTCTTGAAAACAAGACAATGGCAAATAGGACTGGCACTTTTTACAACAGGTATGAAGCTCTGGAACCAGAAAGACAGTCAACTGATGAGGTGGATGAAGGTCCTTCTGGATGGAGGGGCCAGCTAGGGCAACACATTTACATCCACATCACAACCCCATGTGTTAAGAGGAAAAGAAGAATCGTTCTCTAAGGTGACACTCTTCTAAGAGGAATGGAGGGCCTGATATCCAAACTGGACCCAATTCACAGGGAAGTCTGCTGCCTCTCAGGGGCTCAGGTAATGACATTATTAGAAAACTCTCCAATCTGCTAAGGTCCTCTTATTTGTTAGTGGTTCTTCAAGTCAGCAATGATAAGATAAATAACAAAGAGAAGTCCAAGGAGAATTAAAACAGATTTCAGGGTCTCAGGATGATTGGTTGAAGGATCAGGACCACAGGTAGCATTTTCCTTGATCCTCCCAGTAGCAAGGAATAATATTCAAAGGAAGAAGAAAATCAACATGTGGATCCAAGACTGGTGTCATCAGAAAAATTTAGGTTAACCATGGGATGGTCTATACAACACCTACTGTACCGACAACTGATGGGATGGACCTCTCACAGGGGGAGAAGTTTTCTAGTGTAGAAGCTAGCAGGACTTGGTAGAGTTTTAAACTAGCTTAAATGGGGGAAATGGAAAATGCCAGGCTTGCCAGTGATGAGCAATGGGATGTTGTGCCAAAACTTGAGGAACTGACTGCTAGTGGGATCCCTCCATCTGCTCCACAAGATGTCAGCTACAACAAACCCCACCTGAAATTATTCTATACTGATGCATGCAGCATGAGGAACAAACAAGAGGAGCTTGAATCTTTGACCCTGTCTTTAGAGATTTGACATCATTGTCAAAAGTGAAACCTGATAGGATGACTCCTGTGACTGGAGTGCCATGTTGGATGCTTATGGGCTCTTCAGGAGGGATAGGCAGGTCAAAAGAGGCAAGCAGCTGGCACTGTATGTAATGGAAGGGTTAGAATATCCAGAGCTCACAGCTGGGCAATGGCATAGTTGAGAGCCTTTGGATAAGGATTAAGGGACAAATAATGGCAATGTCATCATGGGAGTCTACTATAGACTACCTAGCCACAACGATGACACTGATGAATTACTCTTTGAGGAACTAAGAGACACCTCTAAATCAACTTCCTGTGTTCTTATGGGAGAGTTTAACTTGCCAGATGTTAAGTGGGAACACCATATAGCTGGCACAAACAGCTTCAGAGGATTCCTGAAACATGTGGATGACAACTTCATGGTACAGGTGCTAAAAGAACTGACTATTAAATGCCTTCATTGGTTTTTTTTTTGCTTGTTAACAGAGAGGATCTTGTGAGCCATGTGGAAATTGGTGACCATCTTGGCCACAGGAACCCCAGAGCATTTCAAATCTCTAGTGACAGGAGGAAAAGTGCCAGCAAAACCACTTCTGGATGTGAGTGTAGACTTCAGTCTGCTCAGGGAACTAGTAAAGAAGGTCCCTGAGAAAAAGTGCTTTCTAAGGTGCTGGGGTCCATCAATGCTGGTCATGTTTTAAACCACCTCCTAAGGGCACAGGAGAAGGCAATTCCAAAATGTTGAAAGTCAAGCAGACAAGGCAGAAGGATGGCTTGGCTAAACAAGAATCTTCTTTTGGAAACAGAGTAAAAGGGAAGGTGTAGACCTGACAGGAGCAGGTTGGGTGACATGTGAGCAAGACAGAGATGCTGCTCAGTAGGGAGAAAACATGTGTGGCCAAAGCTTAACTGGAGTTGAAGCTGCCAGAACTCGAGGGCAAGAAAAAGAGGCTTTTAAAATACATTAATGTCAAAAGGCAGTGTCAAATTTACATTGGCTAGTTCCTGGAAGAGGCTAATCAGTTCACAAACAGGGACTTTGATAAGGTGGAGCTGTTTAATGCTTTCCTTGCCTCTGTCTTGAACACTGAAAACAGGCTAAGAGGGTCCCAGTGTGCTGAGCTGGAGGACCATGACTATGAGAATGATAAACTCACAGTTGACCCTGAAACTGTGAGGGAGCTGCTGCTCCAGCTGGGATCCCTATAAATCTGTGGGCCCTGATGGGATTCATCCCAGAGTACTCAAAGAGCTGGCTGATGTCATTGATTGGCTTCTCTTGACTGGTATTTGAACAGTCTTTGGAATCCAGGATGGTCCCAGGTGACTGGAAGTTGGTTAAGGTCCCAATTTTCAAAAAGGGCAAGAAGAATTACCCTGGAAACTATAGGCCTGTCAGTCTCAATTCAGTGCCTGGTATGGTTATGCAGAACATTGTTCTGGGAGGTGTTGAAAAACACCTAAAGAACAACACAGTCATTGGTCACAGCCAGCACAGCTTAGTAAGAGGAAAGTTCTGTTTATCAAATCTGATCTCCTTCTATGACAAGTTAATTCACCTATTCCATCAAGGAAAGCCAGTGGATGTAATCTTTCTGCCTTTCAGTAAAGGCTTCAATACTGTTGTAAAGCTCCAGACTCATTCGCCAAGTTCCTTAAAGGGGCTTAGGTTTTTTATACACCGGAGGAAGGCTCAGGGGAGAAGCGTGACAAACATTTTCAGGAGATTAAACATTTTTACTGGCAAATTTCATAAAATAGAGGAAGCTGGCAAATTTTAAGGCAATGTTCAATCAAAATAAAAGATTTAATAAAGCATTGAATTGGCAAACTCCAACCCACCCTGCTTTAAGTTACCCAAGTTTCAAGAAGAGTAAATTTGAAGGAAAAGAAGAGAGAGAGAGAGGCAGCTACTGCCTTGGATGCAGCATAGTGTCAGTTGCCATAGATTGGAGAGAATAGCGACATGACCATGCGCATCTTTATGCAGTGATTTTGATCTGCTTTATCCTCTTAGGGTCACCCACCACCCAGGTGTGGCTTCTGGTTTGATAGCCACTTCAGGGCTAGATAGGGCTCTGGGGACAGGAGGTAGGTAATTTCTTGCCTTGTGTCAGTGACTGACAGATGCATTAGAGGGTCAAAAGAAGGTGGGTTAGGGGCTAGAGCACCACTCCACCTTCATGGAACTTGATCTGCCCACACCTCCACACATACCTTGTTTTGAGTCAGTAAAATTTTTTTTCAGTCTCTCACAACTGCCTCTCACAGGATCCTTCTGGACAAAATGTCCAGCCCTCAGCTGAATAAACATCATGTAACGGGTAAGCAACAAGGAGTTACATTTAATGGGGTCACATCAGGCTGGCAACTGGTCAGTAGTGGGGTTCCACAAGACTCCATCTTAGGCCCTCTGCTCTTCAGCATCTTCATGAATGACTTTGATGCAGCACTTAAAGGGATATTAAGTTTGCAGATTATGGAGTTTACAGGCTCGCCAGAGAGAAGGTCACAGCCCCAAGCCTTGACAGAGTTCAAGAAATGTTTGGCCAGTGCTTTTAGGCACATGGTGTGATTCTTGGGTCTGTCCTGTGCAGGGCCAAGAGCAGAACTTTGATGATCTCTTAATGGGTCCCTTCCAAGTCAGAGTATTCTGGGATTCTGCTGGACTGTCCAGAGAAGGGCAGTGGACCTGGGGAAGGACCTGGAGCACAAATCAGATGAGGACTGGCTGATGGAGCTAGAGGAGCTTGGCCTGGAATAAAGGAGCCTCAGAGGGGACTTTCTCGCTCTCTACCACTCCCTGACAGGCAGCGGTAGCCAAGTGTGGGCTCTTCTTCCAGTCAGCTATCTACAGGACCACAGGCATTTGCCTCAAGTTGCACCAGGGGATGTTTGGATGGATATTAGAGAAAAATTCTTCTCTGAAGGAGTTGTCAAGCCCTGGCACAGGCTGCCCAGGACAGTGGTGGAGTCACCATCCTTGGAAGTGTTGTGAGAATGTGGCACTTGGGAACATGGCTTAGTGATGAACACAGTCATGCTGGGTTAAAACTTGTACTTAATAGATCTTAGAGGTCTTTTCCAACCTTAATGAGACTGCAATTCTGTGATCTGTTACATACAAATTTCTGTAGCACCTTCTACAATGTGTGTCTAGGCCGCTAATACAGATATTTAGCAAGAGGAGTCCCAGACCAATAGTTGAAGAACATACTAGAAGTTCTACCTTCTACAGCAGAGCACCTTCCATCACTTTTACTCCCTTATCTCAGAAATTCATGGAGGAACCCCTGTCCTTCCAGCAATCACATTTCCTGTCTATTGCAGTATGAAGAGCCCATTGGAAGTACAGATTGTTTCTGCCACAGATGGCTAAGAAAACTAGTTCACAAAGAAGGACTGGACTAGTTTTGATGTTTTAACAAAACTGTGGCATTTGGTTGTATTTTGAGGAACAAACAGAAGAGAACGGTTCCTGTTCTACCCTTGCAGCTCACCAGTTCACATATTAATTATTTTTTCCATTCAAAGCTTGACGTGCATATCCTTTTCAAAGCCCCTGCTTTAAAAATAGAATACAGAAATCTGTTTCATAGAGATTATCACCTTCTTGTTGGTTTTTTTTCCTCTCTCTCTATTCTTCAGAACTTGTCCTGATGGATTGCTTTCTGGAAGAATGGGCAGGTGGAATATATGGGTGCAAGGGTCAGAGGAACAAAGAAATTGCAACTGGTCTGTGTTAAGCTGGAAATATCTGCGTAGTCTGAGCCGACAAAGATGGAATTAAATTTTGAGAAGAGGGGAAAATCAAAACAAGTTTACATGTTGAATTAAAGCTAATTATTTGGCCTATAGAGTGAGTTTTGGCGTACGTGAAATGGAAAGGAAAGCAACATAGGCTTGTTACCCAGACTTGGTCAGGATTGAGGCTACTATCAAGTCTGATTGCTTGCCCTTTGTTTTACTAAATGAAAGTCAATATATTAACTAAGGGAATTCTTGTACTGACATCTGTAATTTATGAAAACAGCAGAGTTGAAAAGACAAGTGAGAGTACCATATAGGAATCTCAATCCAATGTCTAAATGCTACCAACTTTTGTAGGAAGAGACATGCAGTGTTGGGGGGTAGGAGAGATGGTCCCCACAGGTCCTTTGAGCGGGGGGCAAGACAAAGAGATGTTCACTCAGAAGAGACTCGTAGTAAGAACTTGTTTATTGCACAATCATGAGGCTTTTATAAGGCCCTGAGGGGAAGGTGCTGGAACTGGGACAGGATAGGATAAGGGCTTGAGTTACTTAGTGCTCGTTTAATGAATGGGAAAACAAGAGGATCAAAGCCAATAGTGTTTGAGCTGGCAAACTGCCAACCCTCCATGTACAGGATCAGAGCCTCCCTCACAACACTGAGGAAAGGGAGGAAAGGAGAGGGGAAGGGGAAAAAAAACCTTCAAGCCACATTTATGCTAAAACTACATACATTTTTACAGAAAGAAAGAGACAATTAGAAGAAAGTACAAATATACACTCACACAAGTTAGAAACAGCAAGGAACAATTTCTCACTTCTCAGTACACACAAATCTCACTATTTTAACCCCAAATTATCTTAAAAGACTCAGTCCCCAGAGAGCCAGACATGAGCAGAAAGAGAAGAACCCACAGCAAACATTTTACTTCCCAAAACAACTGCTGGGCCAGTGCTGGGCCTGGTCCTCCCCATCTCTCCTGGGACTGCACCGTGTGTGTCCTCTTGGCAAGAATGCTGTGGGGTGACTGACCAAACCACTCCCACTGGCTTCTACTTTCCTGGAAAATGATGTTGTAATATGGTATGGAATAAACTACTATCGGCTAGAAGAAGTCAGCTGTTAGCTCAGCCCAGCTCGAATCAGCTGACAGCTCCAGGCCTAGTCTGAACTTCAAAAAACCAAATTTAGGCCCACCTAGGTGAACCCATGACAAATAGAAACCCAGGAACTGGTGATAGACTGGTGCAATAACTAATATGGTTAGGACAAGGGTGGAAACTGACAGGCAGCACCAGCGACACGAGGCAGAGTGGTCCCACCCCAGCTTGGACCAGCGGGGGCAAGCCCCAGCTCATCTCAGACCAGCAGGGGCAAGCCCTGGCAAGTTCCCGCTGCTGCCGCGTTGGCAATGCGAGGGCGGGGAACGCTTCCAGGTGGGGCTATCCTGGCCTGGGGAGAGACAATGCCTGCACCTGAGCAGCACAATGAGTCACTGGTGAACAATGCCTCCAGAGAAGACAGGGGACAGGGTAACAATAATGCAGGAAGGGGAGTGATACAGAAAATTTTCTGAACTTAAACCTGTACAGAGAAAATGCATATCTTTTAAACTCCCATAACCAAAGTCATATATGCGGCTGGTCACGTCTGCTCTGCTCGCGCTGTTCTCCTCCAAGGTCCATTTCAGCATTCTCCCACAATTCTTTCTTTTTTGCTTTTAATGAAAATAAACCTGGGCTAAAAGGGGAGAGGAGGAAGTGTAGGACAAGGTTGTGATGAAGTCATGACCGGATGGATCAGGATGATGGCAATGATGGAGATGATCATGACACAGCGACTGGCAAAGCTGTAAAACATATGCTTAAAACAGAGTGGTTAGGGTATATGACCATGCTAACACAGATAATATCCGCAGTTACCTGGAAAAGAATCAATAGTCAAAAAAGTTTTCTTTATTGACAGTTCTGAATATTTTTGGCTATAAATAAAAGTTTACCCAACTCCTTTTAGGGTCAGTGTTAAAATGTAAAAAACAATGGGTCAGAAACTGATGATATGTTCTGGCTATAAGTGTCTTTTTGCTTTCAAGCAGGTGCAGGCTAGCTTTTGCAGTTTTTTCATGAGTAAGTAGACTATCTATGAGGGCCTTGAGGATTCTGTTTTGTAATCCTTGAGTCCAAAATGCTTTTCTGTTCTTGTAGTGTTCTTTCTCTGTGTCTGAGGTCAACTTTTAACTGCTTTGGGCAAGAGTGACCTCCCATTTATATCAAAACATGATCTACAATTCCTGTCCCAGTAGCAATCTTTTACAATGAGGACATGAACTGGGTGGTATTGCAGCTGTTTATTTTTTCAGCATCAGGCAATCTTTTTTGAAATGTCCAGTCTGTTTACAGTGGTAGCTTCCTTAGGTTGCTGTTGTACTGCCGTGGCTTCTGCTATAAGGGATTTAGTGTATGTATGTGATCCTATGTTTTTACAAGCTTTGACCATATCCGTTGGAGTTGGATCTTTCAGGGGTTTTAATACTGCTTGACAATCATAATTTGCTTGTTCAACGGCCAATTTCAAAAACAGTGTGTCTTGTGCCTGTGGATTTTTAATTTGTTTTGAAATTGCATCTTTCAGTCTCTCAACAAAATCAATGAATGGCTCTATGGGTTTCTGTTGTACTTGGGTGAATGATGGTGTTGGTTCAGACACTTTAGCGATGGTTTGAATTGCTCTGAAAGCCAAATTCTTTGATATGCCTAAGTCATGTAAAGGAATTCTTTTTTGTGTTAAATTGGAAATATATGGTCCAACTCCAAACAGTCTATTAAATGTGCCCAGTACTGGCATACCAGTGGTGGAGCAGATAACTTCTGCCTGCTTCCTAATTCATCTTTCCCATTTGCCTTCAAAGAGGGAAGCTGGTATGTGTGTGAAATACATGTTAGCTTGTGTTTTAATGCCATTTGGTGTGAATGTGTACGCTACAAAAAGTGACTTTGAGACACCTACAACATAAGGCGAATTAAGACTATATTAGAAACTGCTTTTTTCACATCTTTCAGAACCAGAAATGGTACAGATTCATAGGCAGTTGGGCTGTTAGGGTAGTAAAATACAGGGAATGCTTTCACTAATTCTAAATCTTCTACTGCCATTGCCTGCTGTGTGATGTGAGACCACAGATATAATTGCTCACCAGGTCTAGGAGGATTGTAGCTATGGGGGCCGCCATATTGGCTGATGACAACTTCTGTAAACAGAGAAGTGGGTGGGGCCAGGGGCAGTGGCCCACCCTCCTGCGGGAGGGTGCCACTCAGTTGTACAGCTGTGGAGACAGTCCCACCTAGCTGGGCAGCAGAATAACTGCCACTCGAGAGTATTGGGAAAGCAGCAGTGTTACTTGGCAGCACCACAGAAAATGGCACCTGGGGTCACCGTGGGGGGTTAGGGGGGGCAATATCGCCTTGTGACGCAGCAGGGTACACCACACCTGTGTGCAGTGCTGTGGGGAGGATTGCTCCTCCCCTTGATACGATGGGATACACCACACCCTGGGCGGTGTGGAGGGATCGACAGCAGCACTCTGTGACACAGTGGGGTGCACTAAGTCAGTGGGTGCCACCACGGGAGGGGTAGGTGACACCTAGCAGGGCAGTGGGATAAACGCTGTTGCTTAGTGGTGTTACGAGAGATGCAACACTCTCCGGGCTGCATGGCAGGAAAAGTGCCGCCACCTTGTGATGTACTGTCTGTGTAATTTGATTTATTTGTGTAGGGGGATGAAGAGAAGGGCTGGCCACATGGCCACCTCCATCTTGGTGTTCATGTTGGGCATGCAGTGATTTGTGTGTGAGGGAAGTCCTGAAAATGTATTTTCTTTCCCTAATTCTGTACCTGATGCCTGCAGCGTGCAACGAATGCAATTCTGTTCTGTCCCTTCTTCACATGCATGAGTTGTTCTACTTTCATTTTTATTTAATGTGTCTAGAATAATTCCCCAAGCCATGGTGGCCTGACACGCCAGAGTATCACTACTTTGCATAGACTTCTAAAGTCTTCTTCCAAGCTTATCCCATTCTGCATAAGTTATTTTATAAGGAACAGCATATTTGTTAGCAAAAATCCATTTTATGAACGCTTTATGAGACGCTTTATCTATAGGATAGCCATGAAGATATATTAGCATTTCTAGATGTTTATATGTTTCTCTATGGTGCTTGGAAGGTAGTGCTCCCATTTTTTCAAAGCTTGGGTAGGGGAAATAAGGCCGGGGGCTTCACAGCTGCTGCCTACCTTTGCTGCGGAAGGTTGAGTCCACACGTTTAGCCATGGCTGCTGTATTGAGTGGGAAGCTGCACTACTTTGTTGCTTGTGCCAAGAAGCCTAGAGAAATCTCTACATGGTGGAAAATCCGCCAGGGTCCTCACCAATTGAGCGTCCATTATACACCGTTGAGGGGGAGGAGCCGGTTCCCACAAGTCCCTCTGAGCCTGGGAGCATGAGAGAGGTCTGTTCACTCAGAGAGACTCAAGGCAAAAATGTTTTATTGAGCAATGACAAGGCTTTTATAGGATTCTGACAGGAAGGTGCTGGAACTTGGAGAGGATTGGGTAAGGGCTTGGGGGAAGGGAGTGACTTGGGTTCTCGGCTAGCATTGGCCTATTGAGGGGAAACGGATCAAACCCAATGGGAACTGAGGGACTGGGGATAGACGGGTGAGATAACCAATGGGATTAGGACAGAGGCATGGCTGGTGAGTTGGGCAGGATAAACATAGCACTGTCCAGGGAATCCATGTGGCTGCCGCGTGCAGGGAAGGACAGATGGCCACAGATCAGGAAACAGCTATACAGGAAACAAACGTGAAGCATGAGAACTGCACAGAGGGATAACATTGCAACTCTTTGGACCCAGAACTGTACGGTGAAATGCATAACTTTTAAACTCCAACAACAAGTCTCTCATGTATGTTGCTGGTCTGGTCCACACTGTTTTTCATCAGCACTGTCCTCCTCAGAGGTCTATTTAAGCGTTCTCCCACAACACACCACACTGACAAGTCTCTAGCTGAGGCTGACAGGTATAGAGGCACTTACAGACAGGATAATTGTTTGGTTCCTTTATGTTTTGAGCACATGAGCAGAAGGGAGATTCTTCTCTTTGGGAACAAAGGCGGCAGCACTAGCCTTAAAGACATGCTCAGAGGGCCAGGTCAAGGCATAATATTTCCCCCATCAGCAAGCACCACTGAGGTCTCAGCTGGAACACTAGAAGGTGAGCGGAGTGAGCTTGAGTCTTTGTGTTTCTCTGTGATTTAGGTATGGAGCTGGTGAGCAAAACAGACAAAACACATTGCCCTGTTCTTTATGAAAACTGCCTAGTACTCCCAGCACAGCAGATGCTACTCCCAGATCCCAAGTACCTTCTGAATTGCAAAAGCTATCCAGTTTCAGCTGAAGGTGCATTGGTATATTTTGTTTGGCCAGATTTTAATGTTACGTAGACTTGAAGCAAATCAGTAAAAACTCTATTTCTGAAAACATGTTTTGCATGTTTTGAAAAAACATGCAAAAGTTGAAATATTAAAACTAGCCTAAGCAAATTTTCCCAACATCAGAAATATTGAATAAACTATAATGACTTCTTTTGCATGTTCTAGGAGTGGGAGAAATGACTGTACAGTTAAATAACATTCTTGTATTTTGTGAACAATGTATGCAGCATCGTTCACATGGATGTTTGCCAGGTTAGGAAAATATACCTGTCAGACTACTTATTTTTGTCAGTCACCTCTGGTTAAACTATGTAGATTTGGACACTCGTGAACTGTTCCTTTTCTTTAATATGAGGTGTTGCAGCCCGATTCAGGTGGGCCTGAGTGACCACCTTACAGGTTTCGTTTTCACCTTAAAAGGACATGTTTCCAGCCTCAACCAATTGGAGTCAGACCACCGCACCTGGGGCGGGGTCACTTGAGGTCATATATACCTGTGTTTTTGAATAAACTTGGGATTTGCTTTACATCACATTGGTGTGTGCAGTCTCCACTAGGCCAGGCACCAACAAATGGTGGACCCCGACGTGTCTCAGAACATGGAACCCACCTGCACACCTGCCTAGAGCCTTAAGAAGTGGCCCCTGAGAGCTGCTATGCCCCAGTTTTTTTGGGTGCTTTGTGGAGAAGCCCCTGAGAGCTTCTGTCTCCTGTAAACTTGGGAGTTTTGTGTAGTGGCCCTGAGAGCTGCTGAAAGAACGTGGACTGAAGGAACCACGACCTTCGAACCGGTGAGTTAAAGAAACATGGGAAATTCCAACTCGACTAAAACGAAGTTATTGCTTGATAAATTTGAAAAACTAGCTCGTGTTACAGAAACAAACATTGAAAGACAAGCCTTACAGGAATTTTTGGATTGGTGTTTCACTCGAAGGCACCTAACAGATGCCAATTCCACGCTTTCCATAGAAGTGTGTGATAAAATTGGGGCAGATTTGTGGAATTTAGTCCAAACTGCACCCGAAGAATTTTTGCCGCTCATTCCGTCATATGCAGCTGTAAAGAAAATGCTGTTAGCAGTAGAACAAGCCCGTAAAAACCTCGATCTACCGGAGAGGACGGAAAACAGTCAGCTTTTGCAGGGCGATTTTTCCCCTGAACACCCTTCTGCACGGCCGTGGGCACCGCCGCCCGCGGAAACGCTACCGTGGTACCCCTCTGCCACACCGCTGCCGCCCGTGCCGTCCGTCGGACACCTGCCGCGGTACCCAGACGCGGCACCGCCCGCTCCCGCTCCGGAAAACCCGACAGAATCACAGCAACCATGGAATCAAAGCTTTTCCACGCCGTTCGTCACGGCAAAAAGCCAAGAAGTCGTCTTTGCACCGCCTTACAACTCACAGCGAATGAGACCACCGGCTGCCGCTGTAGAAGCGGCCGGACCTCAGCAGCAACCTTGGAATCCCACGAGACACGCCGCAGAAAACCAAACCGTCAGTGAGTTTTATTTAAATCCTAACTCCGAGAAGGCGCGATGGGGAATGCCCTCAGCCGAGAGAGACATGTGGAGGGGGAGACAAACCCCTTGGAGTTTCTCTTCCCCTGTCCATCCACCTTCGGCGCCGGCTCCACCGCCGCCGCCGCCAATGCCCTGCGGGTACCTCGGGGCTGGGGTCGCCCCGCCGCCGCGCTCCCCGCCGCCCCGCGGGTACGCCGGAGTCGCTCCGTTGCGGCAGGAGACTGTTGAAGCAGACATTCCAGCAGGGCTACAGCCGCCCGGCATAACCGCGTGGCCAGGAAAACAGAGAGACCACGTGATGGCAAAGCCCGCGAAATCAAACAAAGGAACGGCGCGCCCTTACCACGAGGCGCAAGGACCGCCCAACCCCCCTCCCTACTGCCTGCCAATCACAGCGCATGCACCAGGCGCGAGTCCCCCGCAGCCCGAAGGGGCCGGGGTCGGCTCCGAATTCGCCCGCTCCGGGGGCAGATCAGTTCCTGCGCCACCCCCACCACTTCAGCGTGGATCGACCGCGTCATGGAGAGGGGAGAGACTCCTCCCCAGTGGAGCGGAGCCACCGGAGCTCCCCCTGAGCGTTCCCTTCACTGCGTGCCATCCACAGAGCAAGTGCCCCGAGAGCGAGTTCCCACAGCGCCAGTCGCGCAAGACCCAAGCGCTGCAGCACCAGCGGGGACCCTCTCCCCGATAGCCGTGCGCTGCCCGCAGCTGCCAGCACCGGCACTGGAACCCCCCGAGCCGGTAGAGACTGCCCCTGCACCGGCAACCTGGTATCCGCAGCCTCCAGCACCGACAGCCACACCCACCAGCTGTATCCCAGAGTGGAGAGCAAAAGAAAAAGAAGCCTCTGTTTGGGACATGCTGGGGGCAGATGGAAATTGCAATGCTGTTAACTTAATTTCAAAGCTTTCTGATACCCAGGTACCAGATTCTGCAGATGGAGTCACAAAGCCACCTCGCGACCTCATATTTAATACCCAGCAAAGGTACAAAGAGTTAGTATCCATAGCTGCAGAAGTAGGTACACCCTCACCTTCCCTGCAACCCCTGGTTTCTGCGCCTGTGATTAACACTACACAAGGCTTAAAATGGGAGCCACTTGATTGGAAAATTGCACAAAAAATACACAGTGTAGTCCTTCAATACGGCTATGACAATGCCTTGGTAAAAAACCAAATCACAGCCTTCATAAAATACAATAACATAATCCCAGCAGACACTAAAGTTTTAATGGAGTTTATTCTACCTCCTACTGCTTATATGATATTTCTACAGAAATGGAAAGAGCAGTTAACGGAGGAACAGACAAAAAATATACACTTAGAAACTGGACATCCCTTAAAATTAGCATCTTTAGACCAGCTAATGGGATCAGGAGCTTATGAAGACCCACAAACACAAGCTGCATTACATTTTCATATTTTGCAGCAGTCAAAGAATGCTGCTTTGACCGCATTCTCTAATCTGCCTAAGAAGGGAAAACCTTCTCTACCTTACATGCAAATAATGCAGAAACCTGGACAGACATTCATGGAATTTGTAGATAAAGTAACAGAAGCTTTGGATGCTGCTCCAAATATTACCCCTGACATTAAACCAATATTATTGAAAGATCTGGTAATTAATAATGCCAATCCTCAATGCAAACAGCTCATAGCCTCTCTACCAGCTACAGCTACTTTGGTACAGTTAATTGAAGCCTGTGCCAGATTGCCCTGGGTAGAAGAGGAGGAAAAAGCAAAGCTACATGCTTCTGCTCTAGCCACAGTTCTTAGCAAACAATCCACCCAAAAAAGGGGGAAAAGACCCTGGAATTTAACAACAAAATCTTGTCCAGCACAACCAAAATATAGCAGAACTCAAAGCTTCACTGGAGAATGTAACCGTTGTCACAGACTTGGTCACAAAGCCCAAGATTGTCATTCTAAATATAAAAAGGATGGTACTCCTCTAACAAACATGGGGTGGGGAGCTGGACCTCCAAAAAACCAGAGGGGCTGCAAGCCATGAGGCGCAGCCAGTCAAATATCTCATGGAAACTGGAGCCAGGCTGCCTTCCCCATATGGCAACCACAACCACAAGCAGTAGTAGCCTAGAACTAGTCGTTAACTGTTCAATCAAACAAGAACAGTCCAGTTCAAGTTAGCATGTTGTTTAGCCTGTATTTTGAAATTCTGTTAATTTTCAGTTAAAGTGCAGTTTTGAGCTTATTGCACTGCCAAGTTGCCCAGCAGGCTGCAGGGGTAAGGATACCTGTCCCCTCAGCTGCTGACCATTTTTTGCAGAATGTAAGTAGTAATGTTTAGCCTTTGTGAATTTCCTCTGTGAATTCACACTTGTTTACTGCTTCAACAAGAGTGTATAAGGACTAAAAATCAAAGCTTCACTCTCAAACCTCTGTGATGGCCACACAAAAGTTCTGAGAATGGACCTTGAACATAAAGAGATTTAGTTCAGCTGGACTGAACTTGCTTCTTTACTAAGTTAAGTCACTCTGCACTCTTGAACACTTTGCAAAAAATTTAATAAAATTTGTTGTTTGTTTACAGTGGTTTGTGCAGTGACGACTGCACAAAAAGCCCACAATTTCACGCGTGAAAGAAAAGTTTCTTGTTTTGCACTAGTTGTAAGTTTGCAAATTCCAAACATACATGTATTAGTCATGTATTGGTTTGTGTGAGTTTACAAAGGTTACTGTACCTCCTTCCAAAAAGTCTATTTTGAAAAGAGAGGGGGAGGTAGGGATGTGTAACCTGCAAATACCCTATTAAGTCTTGAATTAGCAAAATTTAAGATTTTCAAAATGTTATTTCTCAATTTTCAAAATTTTCAGCCTTTCTGTTCAAGTTGCAATATGCATGATGTGTATTCTGTTGTTTGCATTTTTGCTTTGTTCTTTGAAACAAAAGGGGGAGATGTTGCAGCCCTTGATTCAGGTGGGCCTGAGTGACCACCTTACAAGTTTCGTTTTCACCTTAAAAGGACATGTTTCCAGCCTCAACCAATTGGAGTCAGACCACCGCACCTGGGGCGGGGTCACTTGAGGTCATATATACCTGTGTTTTTTAATAAACTGGGGATTTGCTTTACATCACATTGGTGTGTGCAGTCCTCACTAGCGCATGGCGGCAACAATGAGGGCTGTGCTACATTAGGAAAAATGAAATAATCCACTGTCATTTTTGGTTTTATCATATTAGGAGTTTGGCAGAGAACTTACTCAGTTTCCAATATTTAGTTATTTATGTGTTACTAACTAGCTTTGCTACATTCCCAAGAGAAAGCTCCATTAAAACTCTTAATGTGACACCACATATTTTTAGTAGATTAGAAAATAGTTGCAATTTTAATTTAAATTGAAATGGCTGTGTAATGGCTGGACAGATCACTCTCAGATCCCTAGAGCTCTTAATTGTAATTCTCCATTGTTTCTGTGAATAAATTTTCTTTTTAAGTGCTTGTTCTGAAATACTTACTAATTTTTTGAATGTACTGTACTCATTTAATAGTTTTCTTTATGGTTAACAAGTCCATGATTAAACTTAGATGTTAAACAGAAATGGTGAAAATGATATGCTTAATCAAGTGCTGGGGGAAAAAAGAGTTTCTATCTTGAGATGACATTAATTTAAGGACCCACTCTCTGAGGAAGAAAAGGGAAGGGGAAAAATACCCTACTGGAAGTAATGGGCAGATTTCATTGTGTTTCTGTAGCAAAGGAGTAATAATAGTAACGAGCAGCTCTTTTAATCCATCCTACTGCGTCAAGTTATAGTGACATAAATCAATTCTCTACCCAACAAATGCTCAAAAAGAAATCAAGTAGTTTTTCTCTTGCGTTGCCCATGTTCTGATTTGGTTTGAGCTGGACAGACCAAAGGCCTTTTGGGAGTCAGCGTCTGCCCCAGCCCAAGACTCCCATGAGAATCTGTTTGCCCCCACTTCACAAAGGGCTACCTCAATTTCCAAAGTCCATCTGAGACAGATACACTTGAAAAGCTCTGTCCTCACCAGCAGCTCTTGTGGTATGAGCTAGCTTCATTGTCACAGACCTCAAGAGGCAAACTATAGCCTTTCTCCACCCTCAGCACTATGTTTTCATCTCTAGCAAGGTCTCCTCCCACATGCATCTGTTCCACAGCCTTGAGACCCTTCTTACCTGTATTACCTTCTTCCTCCTTCTCCCTGTCTGTTTCACTAGTTCTCCCTTTTTTTCCAAAAATCTTGTACTTTCTTAGTTTGTGGCAGCTCTCAGCATGTTTGTCTCACACTCAAAGCCTCCCTGTGGAGGGTGCTCTTGGCCTACTTTCCCCAGGTGCTCGTTACATCCCCATGACCCCTCTGGGTCCTTGGCTGCTTCTCATGGATTTTGTTTTTCCCAGGCTCCCCTTCCTGTCCACACCCCTTGTCCAGGTTAGAGGCTTGTGATTGCTGCTTTTCCTGAAGACTATATAAACAAAAGTGAGTTAATGACTATCCTTCCTAGGGCAAAATTCTCCCTTTTACCTGCTGGTAAAAGGAGAAATTGCTGTCTCGGACAGACTGTTGCCTGCAACAGCAGAAAGAAATTGAACCTTCACAAGGCATCACAATCCTAAGGAGGAACTATGAGTCATAAGAAACTCTATAAAGCAAACCAAGACATCCTACAGGAGGCAATTTCCATGTCACACTGCTGATGCCAGGCAGTATTCTCAGAATCACAGAAGCATGAGATGATACACTCATTTGCCTTGGTTTAAATACAGTGTACGCCAGGAGGTGGGACTTGCAATGGAATAGAAACCCCTCCCTCCAAATTACTGTAAATTTGAAATTATGAGATTTTGAGCAAAGTGTAGAAGGGAAATAGCAGTTTTTACTGAAAATGGAGAACACAACACAAAAAACAAACAAGGGCAGCAAAACACAGTAACCACAAGGGTTCAGGAAGAAAATTATCTGCCTTTCTAACCCTTCTGCTGAAAAGACTGTATTCCACTCTCCTCCCCTGGCAAACAAAGGGAATACAGGAAAGGCGGCAGAGAGCTTTTCTCCTGCTGATTTCTCCCTCCTGAATTAAAACAAAACCTGGATAGTTAATTTGTTCCTGCTGGTTGTGTGAATTTATCTCCAGTGGTGAGCTGTGTCTGGCACAGAGCTTCCCTCCAGACACCAGCAGCTTGTGGCACATGGGGTTTGTGCACCTGCAGTGACTGTAGGAGCTGGCATGTGGGCAGTGGCAGGCAGGGATGGGCAGGTGGCTCTGGTTCTGTCTGTGGTGTGTCAGTGCACTGGTGGGTGGTGGAAGTGGGCAGTAGGCATGGGGAGACTGCAGATCGGATCAGCGGGCAGTGGTTGGGGACAGGCCATGAAAGTGTGGAGACATCACAGCTCTAGCTGGCATTGTGCAATAGTGAGGCAGTGGCAGTTGAAAGGTGGCTGCAACATTCAGGACCTCCTGGGTTCTGTGGCGGGGCAAGAGCAGCCACAGTGGTTGTGGGGACTTCTCAGGTCCCATCTCAGGACAAAGAGAGGCAGAGGTGTCTGCAGGGTCTTGCCAGGTCCCATCCAGAATAAGAGGGGTGGCAGCTGTTTTCCCAGGGCAAAGAGTGTGAAAGTGGAACTACAGGTCTGTATTTCACCTTAGTTTTTGCAGAACCTTCACTTCAAGGGATCTTGTCTTAATTCCCAAGGTGTTTTCACTTCAGGGGTCCTGTCTCCCTTGCTGTCTGCCCCTGACCCTGCTCTGTAGCCTGCATCCAAGTGGCAGCTGGCATGGCACACTGCTGTCGGCACAGGGTGCAGCACAACCTCCCTATCCCTGGGTGGCTGCTTGGACTTGGGGCTGCTGCAGGAGTGCTGCTGCTATGTGCAATGCACCATTATCTCCGTGCACTGCTTCCTCAGCCTGCCTCAAAACCTCGTGATGAAATGGAAAAATTCAGCAAGAAGATTTAAACCACATCATCACTGCAGGGTAGTTGGACAAAATGACCTTCAATGTCCCTTCCGACTCAAACTGTCCAATGCTTCTATGTTTCTGCGAATGCCAGTGGAAGTGGCAAGATGACATAAAGCAGCAGGTTTGGGACCTCCAGGGCTGGGCCTCTCAATCTCTATAACACTGTGCTGGTTTAAAGGTAAACCGTCAGGAGAAATGAATCCACCCCATGAAAGATAACAAGTCAGAGTTACAATTTACTAAAAAGATTACAATAAATACAGTGATACATAGGAAAACTGGTTTTAATCCACAAAAACCAGACATGTAACCCAACACCCTGGGATGCAAGCAGAATGGTGTTCTTTAGCCTCTATGCTGAGTGCCACGTGATCTCCCTGAGTACAAAAGTCAAAGGAAAGAAAAGCCTGCTGATGAGGATGATGGTCGCAGTCTTGTTGAGAGGGGCAGTTGCAGTCCTGTTGAGGTGCTGGTCCTCCTCTGGATCTAACAAGCGGTAACTCAAGTCCCAAACCCCAAAGATTATATATGCTTAGATTTAGGTGGGAATGCCTAGTACCTCCCCCCATGGCGGGGAGTTTCACAAAGGGTTATTTAACTCTATGAGTCATGGGATATTTTGGGAATCTTTGATGGTATAGGTTGTTGCAACTGCCTACTGTACCAGTCCCTAACAGCCCGTTAGCAGACATGACCCCTCAGGTTGGGTGTGAAGGTGCTAATGCCTCCTTGATGGAGAGTTATCACAGCTGAGTCACTGGTGTGAACACAGAAATATTCCTGTGCCTCTGTGGGGTTAACACCTAGCTCAGTCTGAGGTGTCGGGTGCACCCTGGGCAGCTGCTCCAAATGATCCATTATTAACAGTTCACTTTGAGGGTGTAGAACACACAGTTTTGGTTACACCCACCCAGTGATAAACTGGTCCTGGCCACTGTATCTAGCACTCACACTTTTCCCTGGAGCTCGATGTCCCTGCCAGGTTCAGCCAAAGAGAGGACCCCATGTTTAAACTCACAGATGGTGCTAGTCAGCACCAGTGAGCTCATAGGGCTAAGGAAACACCAGGGAAGTTCTGAGGAGTTTCATGAGGCTGAGGAGAGCATAGGAAGCAAGTACAGAGACTGGCATCATTAGGTAAAGTTGGCCCTGCCTCAGAAGAAAAAGTAAGAAACTTTTTCCTAGGGAGAGGAATGATCAGATTTACATTTTAAAATGGTGTTACCAATTGTGAAAATTAACTTTTCTTTTGCAATTTGAAATTCCCCATCTAACACAGTTTTCTTGAAAAACTATAGCTGACTGGAAAAGGGGTAAACAGTGGAAAATATTCAGCCTTGCTCCAGTGTTTATTTTCAGGGTTACAGCTTCACAGGCCAGGTGGGAAAATGTAACTGAGTCGCTGGATATGTCGCCTTGAGTGCTGGCAAGAAGAAATTTAGCCCAGATAAAGCAAAGTTCCCAAATGAGGAATAGTAAAGTGGCTTCCTGATGTTGGTAGCAGGATATTCATTTTAAAACATGGAGATCTGCACTCAGATCTTCTAACCTCTCTTGATATCACTGTGCAATGATACTTTACAGCCTCCTAATGTAAATGTTCAGGGCAATACAGGTTTGCTCAGCAGCTAGAAACTCATCCTTTTTTTAATTAATTACATAGTAATACATTTTTCAGTGTTAGATTTATGGGATACAAAGGAAGTTTAACATTAGGATCAGGGTTGCTTAGATCAAATCTTGCTCAGTATACAACTACAGAATAAAACTGTAAAGCAAAAACTAACTGCACACCTGTGATATGTGAATTCTGCAAGGTCAAAAACCATAACTGGGCATTTGTAGCCGAACCTGTTTATATTATAATCCTTTAGACATAGACTGTGACCAAATCTGAGCCTAAGTAGACTTAGACATCTCTGGGAAGTTCAGTCAGAGAGGGGCTCACGACTCAACAGGAGGAACTGCAACCCAACAATAGTGTAATGCATTGTAATAGTACCGTACCAGCAAAATTTAGGTAATTAGAAATAAATCTGATCAGAGTTGTCCCCGAAATCACTGTGTTCTACCTCTCATACATGACCTAGAGCCTTCCCTTGGCTGCTTGGCCACAGTGCCACTATACAGATGTATTCAGCTTTAGACAAACAGTCCCATGACAGATGGTTCTGGGTGTGTATGGAAAGGCAGAGAACATTGTACACAGAGGGGGACTGACTGTCTGTTGCGGGCTCCACATAACAGAAGCACAGGAGTCAGATAAACAGCCTCGGATTAAGATCCCCTGAAGGGTAGCAGTGAGGCACAGGTCCAGACTGGGATGCTCAACACAGAGTCAGCAGGAACATCCCTCCTATGCTCTCCTGGCAAAAACACGGTCTGGGTCACTTTGTCCTCCCTCAGAGCCTGGCATGTGTTTTAGGAAACGCAGGAGAAGGTGAGCACTGCACTTGAGAGTCAGCTCTTGCTTTTCTGTTTGTGGTGCTGTGCATAACCCTCTGCTTTCCCGCTCAGCAGGTGCTGCTGGCTCACAACCCAAAGTCTTGTGCTTCAGACAGCCTAGGCATGGAGAGTCCCTGAGGCTAGAAAGGAGGCACATTGCTGCCGAGTGTTCTGACCCTGGAGTAAAGCATTGCAAAGGGACCAGCAGGTCCTTGGGCTGTGACAGTACTTAGGGCTAACAGGAACACAAAGCTGCACATCTGTTTTGGTTTAGCTTGGCAAAATGCCAAGTGACCAATTGTCTGTTAGAGACACACACACCGCTCCCCCCCCCCCAAGAGAAAGGGAGGGAGGGAAAAAAACTAGAAATGGAACTTTGAAATGGCAAGATTTTTATATTTACACAGAAGAAAATTTAAAACAGAATATAACACATATATATACACAAATGTGAAAAGAAATAATTACACCTTCACCAAGTCACCCAACCTAATAATACAGATTCAAACCACCCAAACCCTCAGAAAACCCTCCAAAAACTCTTCCAGAGAAACCTCCCAGCAAGGCAGGAGAGAAATTAACAAGAAAAATGTTCACATCCCTAGATAACAGAGCAGGGATGGTGGCAAGGCCTCATCTCGGGAGAGGCAGGGCAATGTGTCCTTACAGGTTCAAGGCAAAGAGCAAGAGACAGAAGCTCCACCTCCCTTTCTTTTTGTATTTCTTGATGCTTCTTGATGATGTCAGAGATGAAATATCTCTTTGGTTGCTTAAGTCAGGTGATGCTTGTCCCTTCTAACCCATGTCACATCCTTTGGGCCTGTTGAATGAGGTCTAGCTGAAACTGAAGCCAAAACTACCACAACATTGAGATCAGAAGGGCTCTCTGGGTGTGTGAATTAGGAAATAGAAAAAGACAACTGCATACACATCCAGAGCGGGTAATCTCTGTATCACCACCCAGAATCCTAGGTCCCTAATCCTACGAGTACACAGCCATCCAGCCATGCTAATGGCCTGGCATGCAACCAGCTGAGCTGCCAAGAGGCAGTGTAGGGACAGGGTTCATGGACACCCTATCCCTGAAAGGAGCAAACTGGTCTAACAGTTGTCCCTTCCCATGACAGGAGCATTGGAACACAATGATCTTTAATGTCCCTTCCAATTCACACCATTTTGTGATTCTATGATTGTCTCTGGCTTGTCCCTGCTGAGTCTGGGAATAGTGAAAATTATCTGCATGGGAGTCACTGGGGCTTGGGTGGGATGTGGAGTGACCAAGCAATATGGCAAGAAGTAGGGAGGGGCAATGCACATTGCTGGACTCCTCTGGTGCCAGCACTCACTCCTTGGCAAGGGTTTTCCCTCTGCCCTCCTGTGGACCAATTCTGTACACTCGATCTGAGTGCTTGGTCTGTTGGTCTTCCTTCCTCTGAAAAGCCAACTAGGAACCACCAAAGACCATTCCTGGTGAAAGGAGAATATGATTCTCCTTGACTGTCTTCAGGATCAGGGAAGATGCTTTGTTCAAACTGAAGCAAAAGGCACATCTTGACTTTGAAGACGGATCTCCCTTAGAAAGAAGTTGGTGCAGTAGCAGGGGAAGAGAGGTCATTTCAATGTAACTACAGGGGGTAATTTAAATAAAAAAGTGAAAACAGTGTAACATTGTTGAAGGTTCAAACAAACAAAGGTGGTGTTGGGAAGAGTCCCTCAGAGATTTTTTTCTCACCCTACCAACACAAAAGTTTGGGTGTTGGAGTGCCAGGACTGAGGACAAAAGATGGCTGATGACTTTCAGATTCCAACTGAATGGTGGGGTGGAGGTGAGAAACAGAACCCCAGCACCTGGGGATGGGAGAGGTTTTTCCCGGTGTGCTGGCTTGACTTTCAGTTTTGGGCAGCCGCAGAAAAAGGAGCCACTGCTTGCTAAGCTGGTGAGAGCTCTTTTTCTGGCTCTACTCTTTGCCTTCCCCCCTCCATCTCTGGGCACCCTGAGCTTCACAGAGAGAGAGAGAGAGAGAGAGAGAGAGAGAGGAGTGTCACAGCTGCTTCAGGACACACTGCAGACCTTTTCTTCCTGGGGACAGACTTGGACTGCAAGGACATTCCTGGGAATAATCACCACTCTTCCACTTGCAGCTCTTCCTTCTTTTTGAACAAAGGACCAGGAAGGAGAGAGAGAGTCTTCTTTTCCCCCACAAAAAAGGCTCCATTCTGTGCTACATGAGTTGTTCATCTCCTTGTCTCTGCCTCACTGGGAAAAGATGGAGAATTCACCTCGTAGCCAGCCGAGGTGTGACACTGACACTGTTCATAAATATAACTGCAGCAGGAGGAACCTACTGTGGGGTTTTTGGGAGTTGTTCTTTTTTATTTTTTTTTTTTGGTGCTGAGAGAGTAGTTTGCTCTGGTCTGTTTATAGTTACATCTATGTCTACATATATATATATACATACACACACACACACACACACACACACACACATAGATATAGTAGTTAAGAACAGTTATCCTTCATATATCCATTTTCTAATTTCAGTTCCTTTTCTTAAATTTAATAAGGAGTAATATGGTTATTGAGGAGGAATCCTCTCCTCTGGTTTTGGTAAATATTTTGGTCTCCCTCAAACTAAGACAAACAGTTAAAGAAAGCCCACTTTGCAGCAGAGCACCTTGTAGACTTGTGTGAACTCCAGGTGTGGCTGTGATGAGGGTATAGTGTGTGACAATTCCCCAGCAGTGCTGCTGTCATGTATGGGGAACTAACACATCATAGGCTGCTGGGGATGGTACTTTGATCACCTGGGTTGCTCTTAAGTTGTGTATCACTCTGTGTGCAACTTTTTCAATATGTTGTGTCTTTGCAATTTTGACCAGTTTATACACTGTATCATTAACTTTTCTTCCTTTTGCATCTCTTTTCCTATCATTATTCTGCAACTAGTTCATAAACACTAGGATTCGTTGGATATTTCTGTCCACTTTTCATGTTCCTGAGTTGGAAGTCTTGCTAAAAATGAGGTGGCTGACACTCATGAGTTGTAAATCATTACATAGTGGGAGAATATTCAGTTAAAACCTTAACCTTAAGCGATGGCCATTTTGCTATACTCTTTCATGCACATCCTATACTAGTCATGGTCAGATGGAGTGAATGAACCTGTATGACCACTCTGATTGTTTTCCTTTGCTGAGAGAAGTTAATCTAACTACTTTTCATGTACATGGTTTCTCTTAGCAATGGTCATAGGCAAAAAAGCTAATTTCTTCTTAAAACGACAAACTGAAAAACTTCTACAACACAGATACACACACCTCTCCCCCACCAACATGGAACAAGAGTGGCCAGTGAGCTTTTGATATATCAAATGGATTTGATTAAACTTGATATCAAGGATTGCATAAGGTAAATTAATTAAATTGATTAAGTAGGGCTCAGGTGGCCATGGGCAGGTCACAATGATCTCTGGGTTGCTGCTGGCATGCCAAGGTTTATTAAAATGATAAAGTTACAAAAGGAGAAGATCCTGCTTACTATGCACAGAACAGAAAGAAAGCAAAAAAGGTTAATCAAAAAATCATAATCATATAAATGAGCACAAGCTCATCCTGAAAAGCAATTACTTTTCTGGGCAATTCCATTCAACCATTGTAGTCTGTGCTCCTGAATCATGTCTCTAGCAGGCACACAATTAGCACCAAGATGGCCTCATTATGTCCTATCAAATGTAAACAAAAAATTCCCTTGCAAATACATCCTGTTTGTTGATTTTCATGTATTAAAACATGTTATGTTAATTTAATCATAGAAAGGAACTTTAAGGATATATCTTACAAATTAGTAGAACTTCATTTAACAGCAATGTGCCAAACCTGTCCCTAGTGGATTCCAAGCAACGTGTTCTATTTTCTGCAACCAGTGATCTGAACATCACTATGGATGAAACTCCTCCAATCTCAACATTTAGCTCTTTGCTGAAGTGAGTCAGCCAGGCTGTTGTCATATTTGAAGTTATGAAGGATTTGCATTTTCCATGAGGTTTTGAACTTCTGACAAGGGAAAATTAACATCTTTGTGTACTCTGTTCTGCTCCTGGCCAGTCAGCTCATACTGACTCAAATGTGTGGAAGATGCTATTGCTTTTGCCCATGCAAATGGTTTGCAATGAGTTTTTGGTTCTAGGAGATGTATGTAAGGCAGAGAAGATTTGAGCTCTGGTCTTCAGATGGGGACCCCAGCTGAGGGCTATTTGGGACTGTCTACTTCTCCAGACTTCTCTAATAGTCCATTTCTCCAATGTCAGTTGTTGGGAAACACAAAGACCCTCTCTGTGTGTTAAGGTAGACAAATGCTCCTTCCTGTCACTGCTGTCCTTTGGCACTAATGGAAGATAGAGCAAATGTACATGAAATATATATCACAACAGGCCCACACTGTCCATATAGACACCTACATGCTTTGTGTATGTTCTTCTTCTTGTCCCAGCCTCACAGTGTTACATCTTAAGTAAGACCATTTCTGTGTAGCTGACTGCTTCAGAGTAAGCTTATGCAAGTTCCAATTATTAAATCATTCTCTGGGAAGTTTTTTAACTCTGGCTAGATTCCAACAAGCCAGAGAAGAACCTCATAAAGTTCAAAAAAGTGAAAAGGCAAGTGCTGCTCCAGGCGGCCAACTGGAAAGCAGATGGCAGAAAAAGCCTTGGGAATCCTGGTGGGACACATGGTTGGGGGTTCACAGTCAGCACAAAGCTGACCATGATCCACCAAAGAAGGGCAATGACATCCTGGACAATGTGTCTCTAGAAGGCTGAGGAAAGTGAGTCTTCCTTTATACTCAGCACTGGTGAGACACATCTGAAATGCAGTGTCCAGTGCTGGGCCTCCCAGAAACACAGATATGATGAATGGACTGAAGCATGCAGACAGGCTGTGACTATTCAGCCTTGAAAAGGGCAGGCTCATAGAGAGTCTCACCTATGCATATAAATAAGCGATGAAAGGAATGAAGATGAGAGAGCCAGGCTCTCTTCAGTGGTGCCCAGTGACAGGACTGGAGGCCATGGGCACTCATAGAAACACAGGAGATTCCTCCAGAACATCAGTAAACACTTTCTCACTGTGAGGGTTACCAAGAAGAGGCCCAGCAAAGTTGTGGAGTCTCAGCCACCGAAGATGCCTAAAACCCAACTAGTCACAGTCCTACTCGCCCTGCTCAAGCTGACAGTTGGAAGTGGATGATTTTCATAGGTCCCCTCCAACATCCAAGAAGCTGAGATCCTGTCCTGGATTTTCATGGAAAGATAAGACATTTTACAGAAACTTTTACTTTTTTCTACCAGAGATGTAATAACATGGTAGGTTTCTAAGGCAATGGGAAACCCTGATACAGATGAGGCAGCCTGTATGTAGATGAGGCTGCTGACAGAAAGTGTATGTGGGCCATATTTGACAGCTCTATGAAAACAGTGTTTCTTCCCACTCCCAAAACAAAGTATTGCCAAGTATCTTGAAGAACCTGAAGATCTGGAACAGAATCCATTCTCCTCCATGTCTAGTGTTCCTGGGCACACAGACATTTATGTTGGAAAAAATGGGACGGTTGACGTGTGCTGGGTTTTGTTATTTTGGCTCTTATTTGGAAACTGCTCTAACATTTTCAGGGAGATCTACATGTGAAAGTGTCTCTATCCCCTGGCTAAGCTTGTGAAATCAAGAATGTCCATTTCTGTCATGATGTTGTAAATGCTCTCATTTTTCTATCTTCATTCTTCTGTTATACTAAGGCTTGCTTGCTATTTCAGTAAGACATAATGGTACTGAACAGTGAATGTGTCTTAAACTATGGGGTTTTTTTCCAAAAAGTATTCTATCTGTTCCTGGAGAAGAAATTATTACTGTGCTGTGACATGGATATCAGGAGTCCACTTCAGTCAGCATCATTACCACATGCAGCAGGCTGAAATCTTTCAAAACCAGATCAAAAAGACCACACAAAACAGGCTTCAGTTCAGGATGGCACTATACATTGCCAGAGGAAATATAAAGTCTGCCTTCATATGTGGCTGTAGCCATAAATGAAGAATTCTGTACTTGTTACCCAGTCAGCAGTTCTTATGAAAATAAAGCATAATAGATTTGAGATCATTTGAGCTAGTTTAGAGGACTGTGATTTTGTAAGCTTATGGTACATGCAGAAAGAATGTGCTGGTCGATCACAGTCAAAAGGTCAAGCCCTATGTCTGAATCCTTGACAACACCAACTTGAATTTTCTTAGACACAGTCAGAGATTAAATGAACTTGGCTCTGATGGAATTGCAAGAGAGAAAAATAAAAGCCCAAACTCAAAAAGCCTGAACGGCACAACATTATGGATAGAAATGTCCTTGGCTTTCAAAACTGTACTAGAAGAGGGATATAATTATCTGGTAAAAGCTATTGGTTATCATTTTCTATTAGTTCTATAGGACACTTCCATTATGGAAGGTCACTTTTCCCCAGCTACTATATCGCCTTTTGTACAACAAAGTACTCGTAGGATGTGACATTTGCTGTTCTTCAAAATAAATTACAATTCCTGTCCCATGAAAACAACTAAAAATAGGCAAGGGAGAGCAGACAGTTACCTTGCAGCATATGCCATCTCTAAATGCAGGCAGAGATCCTGACATAGGGATGGCAGTCTGAGCACTCATGTGCATGGCCAGCACTGTATGACTTGTGGATGCATGTTTTTATCTCACAAGGGGGCCATGGTTCCGTGGTTAAATACCAGCAGTATTAAATCCAAGCATTGTAGCAACTTTGTCTGCCAGCCCCCTGAACATAGATGAGAGTCTATTGGTCCTCTTTTTATAGCAATGGTAGAACAAGGCAAAATCTTCTGACTTTATTTAGATGAAATTTGGCATTTGGTTGGCTGATTCCATATACAAAGAAGTAGCTTCTTAGAATGGCCATGATGACTCAATAGTAGGGTGGATGTGCCATGTGAACCTTGAAGGCAAATGTGCGGTGTGACCTGGCTCCATTTCAGCCCTGACTTCTGTGTGGTGTTGCCTAGGCTCAGTGCTAAGCTCCATACCACAGTTCCACTTTGCAGAATGGAGGGTGTGCCAGGAGTTTCCAACCATCTGACCCTTGTCTCCAGGAGAAACAATTCAAATATTTTTCCCTAATAAGCACGTAATTTAAGGGCTTCCTTTAGCACCTGTTCCTGTGTCCTTGCCTAGAAAGACTAAGAGTAAATAAGTAAAAAGCAGAAATGCCCTCCTGCCTGCAAACCTAAATGGAATATTTTCCAGGAAGTGTGTGCAGGTATCTCATTATCTTCAGAGAGATGGTTACTCTTACCTTCAGTCTTCTTTGTCATGTCTGTGACCCATTTGGGTCTGGATGGCTTTGCAGCAGAGCTACTGAGCCCACGCCTTTTGCTAGCCCTTTCACAACATCACTGTGCTGCACACAGGAGATATTAATTTCTGACTTATTACAGATGAGTAAAAACTTGCATTAATAGTTAAAAGTAGAGTATTAAACCTGTGCTTTACACAGGGGTGATTGATGGCTTCCATTACACGCCATTAGATATTTTATTCTTGTTAAATGAAGAGCAGCCAACTTTGTCAAGTATTTTTAGTTCCCTCTGGTCTTATTGGCTCCATCTATTCTCAGGGATGTCCTATAAATGGCCACATATGGCTTTGTGTCTGTAGGAGTGATGACCATACAGCTGGCTTTCATTGCCCACCAATTTACTGCAGACCCCTTTATTGTGAGCTTGACAGCACCAGGGAGCTTTGTAGAACCAACAAAATATATCTATTTTCTAATTGTCTATTTATCACCTTCCATGGGTTGGTGGGCCTCTCATCTGAAAGCAAAGGGGGGATGGCCTTGAACAATGATCCTTGTCAGGGTAGTTGTTCACTTTAAATTAGGGTCTCATTGCTAAATAACTAATTTAGTCCTGCTATCAGACTGAAAAAGTGGATATTCAGTGCAAAGTGCCAACTGGGGAATTGATTATGTCTTCTCTTAGTGTGCATGATAAAAGTGCCAGACCTGCAGGCGGTAGGTAGCTCCCTGGAGGCCAGCAGCTTCCCAGCATGGAGGGTCCTTGCCAGACCACCAGGCAGGGGCTCTGTGGGGTGGCCAGATGCTGGGAGCCTTGGCATGTGTCTCATGTGCTTGGGACTGCTGCTCATGCAGGGAGTGCTGGAAGGAGAGAGGGTCACTGCAGGTGATCTGGAGATAGACAGGGAGGGAGGTGGGGAACAGAGCTGGCTCAGGAACAGGAACAGAGAAGCTCTGTGGGTTGGAGGCTGTGTGCATTGGTCCAAGATATTGTCCCCAGGACAATTTGCCAAACCTTCCTGTCCACTGCAAGAGCTCTTCCTACCATCACAACAGGAGAGCAACTGCAGCAACCTGCAGTAACAGGAAAATCTTTCCTGTCCATCCAGGTTGCCCTTTTCCATCAGGTTCAGTCCCATCATAGGGCTGTGGCTGGACCAGGATTTGTCACTACAGATGAACAGTCAGACACTACCCAGGGCACACAGTCTGAGCATCAAGGAGCCTTTTTCCCAGCTGTAGCACAGGTCTGGACTCAGGTCAGAGCCTTCTAGAAGGATTCTGGGGTGCCCCTCCAAGAGTTGCTTCGTGAGTGACTGAGGGAAGGAGTGTGTGGGCAGCAGAAGGCTTAAGATCCATTCCTGTCAATTTTTTCTTGTGTATGTTCAGTGCTAAAAGCTGGAAACTGCAGTCTGGCACAGAGTCCCTCAAGCTGTTTCCAGTGCACTACAGGGATCTGACACATCCAGAAGAACCCTCCCCTCCCCTCCCCTCCCCTCTCCTCCCTACCTCTCTCTTCCACTCCCCTCTCTTCTTTTCATCCCTCTTTTCCCCTGGCCCACCCCAGGCTTAGCTTATCAGCTGCAGGGAGGAAAAAGACTACAAGAGCAGAGAACAAAAATTTTTCATTTTGTTCTGCCTTTGCACCGCCTGGACATGTTTGGTTCCCCAGGAGAAGGGCTGTTGTAGTTTTAATTAAACGGGAAGGATTACAGTGATGAATATTTCATACCATTATGTAGTTCAGAGCTTGGGAACTGCCCCTGTCCGAGCTGGATAGGAGGAAGCCCGTTCCGAGGGTCTCGGGACCCGCTGTAAATACGGGTCCCTGAAGTGGCGCATCCCGGGAACTTGGGAGACAGGAAATAAAGGAACAGATGCAGGCTGAAACTGCCTTTCTCTGTACCTGGCTTTTGTCTGCTGGAGCCCTGCGAACTGTCCGGTTTTTTGCTGTGATACTCAGCCAGTTCCCGCGCCGTCTAACCGACCCCAGACTCACAGGCAGACGGTCAGCTTTGCTGTTTGTTTCATGCTGAAGCCAAGGGAACCAACAATACTGTTGTTTTTCAGAGTAGTTTTGGAGCTATTTCTCCATAGCCTGTAGCTACTTTTGCCGCAGCCTGGGGCCAGGGCCGCCCCATCTGAACCACAGCCGTTTCTCTCATCGCATAAAGGGCTGCCGCCTGAGCCCGCCCGCCCCGCCCCGCCCCGCGCCGGATCGGCCCCGGGGCCGCCAAGGACACCCACCTGGTTGCTGTGCCGAATGCACACCATCACCTCGGCAGCATGACTTTTTCAGCAAAATATCCTTCCAAGCTTTCTTTTGACCTAGGGGGAAGGGGGCAAGCCAAGTAATATTTTAACGCTTTGGGGGGTTTTGGGGGTTCCCCCGCTCCCCCCATCCCCTTTAGTAAAATAATTACTTTTCCTTCATTCAGACTCATAATTTTTACCCTCTCTGCAGTGGGGAAGAGAAATAAAAAGGGAAGAGTTCATCTCATGAAGGTCTCAATGTCCTGAATATATGTTGCATTAAACCAAGGCAGGGATTCTCTGGCACTAGCACGAGCGTGCACAGGTGTGTTGGGAACACAACTCCCCATTCTCAGCGCATCATAGGCTGGTGTTGGCCGATAGTCCAAAGCCCATAGAAGCAACAGGTAGAGGCATGGTCTTCCTCACTCTAGGTTTTAGGTTCACTTGGTACTACTCAGGTTTCCTTTTAATCCTGAAATTCTTTACTCCAGGGAGGGAAACAGAATTAAACTGAAAGACCTTTTCGTTCCTGCTTCCATGGGTTACAGGAGTTGGACTGCAGCGTGACTCACATCTGCAAATCCTGTCTGTGCTTGGATTGTGTTGCATGACCCCCACCAGATCCCAGCAGCTACAACTGAACACACCATCCACAGCAAATACCAGCGTAATCTCCTCATCTGGCTTGGACAGGCCAAGCATGAAGGAACATTTCTGTTTTCCTCTGAGAGCTCCCTATGCTCAGAAATGGCATTTACCATTTATATCTTGATTTTGGTCACTACCGGCTTTTCTAAACAACATAGAGGTGGTCACTGGTTTTGAAGGAAGCTGAAACTTTTGTAAATGTTATTGTCCATTTTCAGCAAAACCAGCAGCTGAACGCAATAATGAGTGTTTTCCAGTGGACCTGCGCACAGTAGCACCAAAAGATAGAATCATAGATTCACAGAATGGTTTGGGTGGGAAGGAATTCTAAAGCTCATCTTGTTCCAATCCCCTGCCATGGACAGGGATGCCTTTCACTAGACCAGGTTGCTCTGAGTCCTGGAGGACCTGGTCTTGAACACTTTCAGAGATGGAGCAGCTGCAACTTTTCTGCGCAGCCTGTGCCAGGGCCTCACCCCCCTTACAGTTAACAAACTTCTTCCTAATACCACATCTAAATTGACCCTCCTTTAGTTTAAAACCATTACCCCTTCTCCTATTGCAACATGCCTTTGTTAAAAAGATGAAAATTTCTCTCTCCCTCCCCTAAAATTTTGGCTTTCAAAATAAATTGGGAAAAACCTGCCTGCCATGAAAGGCTCTATTTTTTCAGGATGTAGACTATGGAAGATCAGATGAGCCAAATTCAGAGCAGATTTCTCTTTTAAAACAGGTCACTGTCTCAACTTGGTGGAGTCTTATAGTTGTGGAGGGACAGCAAGGTACCACACTTTTGGTACTGCTGGCACGTGAATCAACATCAGGTGTCCAGCAGCTGTGGTACTGCTGTTTGCAGCTGCAGTGTGCCACACTGGACCTGCATCTTGAGGGGGAGAGTAGGAGGGAAGCCTGACACATGGAACCGCTGCCAGTGGCAGATGCTGTCATTACACACTGGGACTTGCTGCAGGACATGTGGTCTGGGCAGCCTCCTGTGAAAACACACAACAAAGGTATTGACTCCCCAACAACCACCCACCAGTGGCTGCACTCAGTCCACAGCACACAGGCCACTCATGCTGCTCCTCAGAAGGGGAGAGCAGGTTAAGGATTTTGTTGCCATCCTGCCCAGGCTTTTCAGGATGTGATCTCATGGTAATCAGTCACCACATACTGCCATGGATATTGTCTTCTGCTCAGATTGCTGCCAACTGGCTGATGAGTGTTTATTTTCAGACTTTCAAGAAAGTGTGCTTCCATCCTAAGCTTTTGTATATTTAGGAATTAAAACCTATAACCAGACTGTTATGAGTAAGAAGTTCTTTGCTGTGAGCATATCTTCTCTGTGTCACAGCTGTGAGGGCTTCACATATCTGGGGTATGTAAGGCTAACACATATTTTGATCCCAAAATGGATCTTGGGTCATGAGTAAACCTCAGTATTTGGTGCAGATTTGGTTGCCACCAGGTTACCTTCCCAAACGCCAAACACATATTGGAATATCACAAAAGACTTTGTGAATTTGCTTTGGGTTTTTTTAGCAAAATTCAGAGATCTGGGCATGGAATATTAAACTGGATCGATCTTTTACTAGTAACAGGGGTGGTATGTGAAACCATATAATAGTTTGCATTGGAAGGGACCTTTAAAGGTAACTTTGTCCAACAACCCTGCCATAAGCAGATGCTACAACAAAAACATGCACATGTCACAACGAAAACATGAGCATGTCACAACAAAAGTCTCCAAGAGATATTTCACTTGGAAAAATTATCAAAACACCACACGGTACAGCTACAACCAGCTTTGCAGCAAAGCAGCAATTTGAGTATGTTGTTGCTTTAAGTCTTTTTAGAAAGACACTTACATCAAAATCAAAAGACTGCAACTGATCAGCTGAACACTGTCTTCTGAATATGGTGTTCAATTTGCACATGCCATTATAATGGCCACTGCTGCTCATGAGCTGAAGTTGTTGTGCTTACACTAAAGGAGATACAATCATCATTCCCAGGTATGTGATCTGCAAGGATCTCAAAGTTTTCCATGGGAGATGGAAATCCATATTAATTTTTTGATGTGTTTTACATTGAATATAAAATAAATGGGGAAAACAGGCATTATCCAAATTGTGGCCAGCTTATCCATGTCTCAGTTGAGGTTTTGAATTAAAGTGTAATCTCTTCCATGATTATGTTTTGCACTTATGTCAATAAGTGAAAAAACATGACACATGGGAATTAATGAAAGAATCTGACTTTTTTCCCCTTGTAATTTACCTTGGTAGCGTGTAAGGATGTCTATAAATATTATAGAACAGTTGTGAATAAGTGCTACTTCTAAGCTTGAAATAATATTTTAGTGGTATGAGCACCTTCTCTTGGTGGTCACAATTGTCACAGTAACAAGGCAACTACAGAGTCCAACATACAAAGGGACCTGCATTTAAATTTGCGCTGAACTATTCTCAGGGTGCACAGGAGCCTTGTGCCTGTACTGTGGGGGGCTGAGCGTGTCACACTGAACTGGTAAAAACTTGAAATAACATAACGACAGTCAGTCCTTTGGTTTTGTGTTTCTACTTTTTGTATCTGAAGTATTTGAAGAGGAAAATTACAAAGTGATAAGTAGAAAACCTGCCCTATATTTGTTCTCTGTTGCCACTCCAGAACTGTTGAAACCAAACAGCACCAAGACTTTCTGGGACTTGCCTCTCAGATACTGCAGTAAACTAAGAGAAAGTGAGAGTTGACTAAACACACCAAACACTCTGGAGTGCAGATGCCATTGTGGAGCAGACGGTTTCCACGGGCATTCACAGGATTTTGAACTACCATGCTCAGGGCTGTGTAGTGGGTTGACCTTGGCTGGATGCCAGATGCCCACTCAGCTGCTCTATCACTGCCCTTCCCAGCTGTAAAGGGGAGAGAGAATAAGATGGAAAACAACTTGTGGGTGGGCATAAGGCAGTTTATTAAAGCAAAAACAAAGTAAAAGTTTGTACACATGAAAGCAAAGCAAAAACTAACAACGTTTATTCTCTGTTTCCCATCAGCAGCAATGTCTGGCTGCTTCCTGAGAAGCAGATCTTCAGCACACATAATGATTTCTTAGTAGGCAGCCATGGGCAACAACAAATGCCTGCCCTTCCTGCTCTCTTCCTTAACTTTTACGTATGAGACATCATATAGTATGAAGTGCCCTTTTGGTTAGTTTGGGTCCTTTGGTCTACTTGTGACCACTCCCAAAATCTTACCCTCAGTTGGGGAGGGAATGTTACAGTACTGACACTGTGCTCAACAGCAGCCAAAACACGGGTGTGTTATCAACATCTTGCTAGCTACCAACGCAAAGCACAGCACTCTGTGGGCTGCTATGGGGAATTAACTCCATCTCAGCCAGACCAAAGAGAGCATCTTGCTAAATAAAAGGACTTGCACTTTCTACCTTCCAGAAATCATACCAGTGGAAAAGACCCAGTTGTCTCAAGGGCACAACACAGGGCAAGTACAGAAAGTGGATACAGAAAGTGTCTCTTCCACTTCCCTTTTCCCACTTCTTTCCCTTTCTCCAGTTCCTCCTAGATATAGGCAAAATTCATGCATGACAAGGTATATAGAAAGACAAATTTTCCTTGCTCCATGTGTCACTACCCAATGCTCAACATCTCCCAGAGCTCAGCTTAAAAGTCTCTCTTCACAGGCATTACAAACTGCCAAGACTATGGGTGCGAGCATACACAGGGACAACTTCCAGACACAAACCCACCTCTCCAGCAGACCTGTGCATCAAAGACAACTTCTCCTGTGGTGGCTCAGTATAAAGAAGAAGCAGAGGGGCCTTTGCTAAGGGAAGAGCAGATCTCTGTAGCTGTTCATAATTTTAAAGTATTTGGTATTTATATAATCTGATCTGGATAATCAGACATACATTTAATTCCTTCTGACTTATTCATAAGTGCTTCATGAATGTGCCAGACATTTGAACAGCCTGAATGTTTCTGGTATGTTATTGATACCAGCATACTGAAAGGTTCTTCCAAGCCTGACACAGATTCAGACTTTGCCCCTGCAGTCTGCCCAGTGAAAACAAACCCTGAAATCTCACAGTGATATTTTTCAGCAACTCAGCCTGTGACTCTGCATTCATTAACTTTTTGTCTTAAACAACAAAGGATATTGGGTCTTTTAATTGTGGTGGTTGAAGCAAAAGTCACAGCAGCTTTACAGCCTGGAAGATTTTTCTTTGTTTTGCTGCTTTCAGCCCTTCTCAGGCTGCCTCCCTGTAGCTCTCCAAAGGTGAATCCAAGAAAATAATTAAAGTGTAATTTATTTATATGTCTTCTGTACAGATACTATAGATCCCACAATGGCTGACTTCTGATTTATTCAGTGTCCTGTACAAGGTGATTGCCAGTAGATGTATTAGAGCAGAAGTCCATCCTACAAGCAGAGAACTCTGTCATGGTTGAATTTCAAAGCTGTGGAGAAGGCAGGGCTGCAGCAGCTGCCTGGTACTGCATTCCTGCAGCACAGAGAGTCAGCTGGCAGCACATGCAGACAAGGAGCAGAATCAGAAGCAGCAAACTGATGACCGAGAGCCCAGGGATGATAGTTGCCCTTTTGCTTAATCCCTTCAGCAAAGGCATTGGAGGTGTTTTCAGTGGCAGAGCCAGGGCACAGGGATGCATTGTGTCTCCTTTCCTCAGGCTCATCCCTTAAAGTGTCAGATGAGCACAAGTCCTTCCATTCTGTTTGCTGGTGTGGATGCCTGTCTTCCCAAAGCAGGGACTGTATTTTCTCTTGAATATGTAATAGCTACCTCCACCTGGGTGATAGGCACCTCCCATGACTCTCTGGGATGACATGACAACAGCAGCACTGCAATTTTAATAGACTCCAAGTAGTTTTCACAGAGCAAAGCCTTAAAAACTCCCCAAGGAGAGATCATCAAGCAGAATGGTCCCAAGTGCTGGGTTTATTAGCAGGCAGGACAGGGAGGTTGATGAGCCCGTGCAGCTGAGCAGACAAGCTGTCAGGCAGGACTCCTAATCCAATCAGTTACCTGTCGGAGGGGACCAGTCTGTGGTCTCTGACTGCAGCACCTCTGGAGAACACCACACTGTGGCCCCCTACACTGGTTGCTCACCTCAGCTGGGGTCCAGAGGGCCTGGGGGTCCCCATCCTGTGGAGGAAGCACAGTTAAATCCACCCTTGGAGCCCTCCTCCCCTGAAAGACACCACTGGGGTGTACAGGGTAGAGAATGCAGGGCTTGCTGGAAAGTCATAGTAGTGGCACAATTAAACATTTTGGTGATTTTTTCTTGCCTTTTCACCAGGCAATGATCGGGGGGGGGGGGGGGACCACACACACACACACACACACACACACACACACACACAAATATGTTTAAAATGGTGTCAATGCTGTATGGTTAACATGACTACAATACAGGTGCTTTGGATGGCAGGGGTTGAGCACCCTGACAGGATTTACTGTGTGGAAGGCCCGAAACACACTTGGTACATGTGAACGCTGAGGTGGAAGAAATCACCCAGGCACAGGGACACCCAGCCACAGTCTGTCTTTGGGCAAGGATTCTCCCTGTGCCTCTCCACTGCCAGCCACAGTGACTGCTCTGCACTTGCTGTGCACTTCAAAACCACTCACTACACAGTGGGCAGAACAGGCAGGGGCAGGCCAGGTGGGCAGTTCAGGAGCAGCGAACTGAGACCAGTTCTGAGCAGCAGGGTGGATAGGGTGTGGGCTATGAATGAAAAGAGACAAGCCCCGGCCAGTCCAAGAGCTGAAGAGGGAATAGCATCATTAAAACTTGTATAATGAAACAAATTATGTAGAATATAACCTCTGCCTAGAAAATATTACCTAGCTTGGAAAAAGAAATAATTTTCCTCAGAATAAAACCTAATTATTCCTTAAAATAAATGCAAAACCTGAATTACTTTATACAGTTTGTGTTCTGTAATCACAAATTGAATGTATGAATTCATTATTTTTCTGAAAAATCAGAAGTCCATTAGATGCCAACATGACTGGTTGCTCTGTGATTTGTGAGTGTTCATTTCCAACATTTTCCTTCCTAGTCCTTTAAAACAAAACACAAGTGGTTATATTTTATTTCTGTATGCGCATATGATTTCAGCAAATTTAAACAGGATTAATGGCTCTATCTTCTGCTAGAACATGCAGTGCTTTTGCTCTTCTTCTAGTGGCTAGAGGCATCTTTTTATCAAGGCCAAAATTTTTAACATGACTGGACTGATATTTGCATTTATACTAAAAAATTTTTTTGTTTGAACTCTTCTTGAAAGCAACATCACCAGGATTTTTCCAAAGCTTGTGAGGCATTGCAGCAGGCTGACTACAAAAACATGGTTTGCCTGCCATTTATATCTGCCATTTATGGCTGTAAAGAAGGTTGTCACAGTCTCTGCAAGAATAAAAGCAACTTCTTGGTGCATTCTACTGTTCTGATCCCCTGTATTACATCCAAGGGTGAACCGTGTCCTAGAACTGGGTACTTTCTCAAGTACATGTTCAAGTAATGAAGTTGAGCAATGTAGCAATGTAAATCTGGGAAAACAGTAACATACATCAGATTACAGTATTTCCAACTAAATGAAGTGACAACAGCGAATTGTCCAGCACTAAAAGAGGCAAAATCCAATGTACAGGCAGACTGACTTTATGGGAAGTTCTACTGAAGTCAAGTGGAAATTTAATTTTGAAAAATGCTCCAGATATCTAGAAATTCTGTAATTACTGTAGAATACTGAAGTACTCTTCCAAGATTTAGGAAGAATGGACCTGCAAAGTGTGAGTCAGACAGTGCCACTTCTGCTTCTGCTCCTACAGATACTGCCCCCCATTTTCTGTCTGTTTGTGCCTACCACTCATGTAGAGGGCTTGGATAAGCAGGCATGCTATGACTGACAGACTCTGCAAGACTTTGCCCTTCTTACTGCTGTTTACATTACAGCTTCATGGATTTTGTTGTGATTTTAGAGCAGCACAGGCTGTGCATGGAGAGTCATACAGGAGGTTGTTGTGGTTTAAGACCCCCAGCTGGCAACTAAGTACCCTACAGCCACTTGCTCACACAACTCCCTCCCCCCACACCACCACTGGGCAGGAGAATCAGAAAGAAACATTACATTTTGTGATTTAAGAAAAGTTTAGTGACTGAAATAAAGTAAAATACAATAATACTAATAATTGTAACAATAATAATAATAGTAAGAAAAAGGAGAGTGAGAGAGAGAGGAATAAAACCCAAGAGAAATAAATGATGCCTGATACAGTTGCTCACTTCCCCTTGACTGATGACCAGCCTGTGCCCATAGCAATGATCATCTCCTCCTGGCCAACTTCCCCATGTCCTGTTTAAATACACTGGGCAGGACGTTCTATGATATGGAGTGTCCCTTTGGCCAGTTTGGGTCAGCTGTCCTGACCAGGCTCCCTTCTGGCTCCTTGTGCACTGTCTTACTGGCAAAGCATGAGACACTGAAAAGTGCTGAATTTTGTGTCAGATACCTTCTTATCAGTTTCTTCATTTTTATTTTTGCCTTGTCAAAATCTTTCCCAAACTGGATGAGGGGGAGGTGGGGTGGAAGACTAATTTCAGCTGTCCAAAAAACACTTTTATCACTTCACCTGTCATTCAAGATTTGCTTTTATGGGTTTCTGTCATTTTGCAAATTAAGAGCATTAACTCCTTAAGCAATCAGAAATGCTCAGCAAGACAGAACAACTTTATTCCTGTCATCTGGCTTGAGCCATGCTGTGCCTTTGCGCATGACTGGCAGTTTTACACTAAATTCTGCTGTGTCTGATATCAGACATGGGAGTCCCATTAACAACTTATGGGAGAAATTGGTATCCATTCATGCTCGCTCCTTTTTCTTATAGAACAACTCAAGTATCCAGGTCTGTGGGATCCAATCTCCCTGGAATATTTTGCAAGCTGTCCACAGGCAGGTGAAGTCCACTCAGTGGGGACAGAATTTGGACCTCCAAATGGCATAGCGGATTCCTGCAAAGAACATTAAGTGGTGTGGGGGGCCATGTTGCTGCCAGTTGCATTGCTGGCTGAGAGTAAGCGGTCTGCATGCTCACTGCCATGGACCCCACATGTTTTCAAGTCCAGTCCATGTCATCTTCTGAAGCCACCTGTTGTCACCATAAAGATTAGTGCTGGTCAGTAGTGGGATTAAGTCTATACACAATCAAGGGAGATGCGTGGGTGGGATGTCCTCAGATGTGCCAGAGCAAGACAAGGTTCTTACACCTGATCTGACTCAATTTATATTTCTACCAGAGTACAATGTGCACACTTCGAATGCTGGCACAGATAACATTGAGTTTGCCTGTCAAAGAGAGGATCAAGCCTTTGGTATGTATCAAGATTTCTGAAGATTAGATAAACACTGTCTCAGCACCCACATGTGTGTTTGGTCTGAGACAACTCCTTAAGATATGTTGTTACCTCTGAGAGGTATTCTGCCTCTCCACTGACAGCTCACTGGTCTCAACTAAACACTCCAGCTGCACTGGGGAAGAAACCCCAAAATGAAGGCACTCTCCAGAAGGGCCTTGACAGGGCCCATAGGTATTGGCACTTAAGCACCTTTTCCAATCTACTCCAAATCTACTGCCCAACTGTTGAAAATACACTGAGATATTTTAAAACTTCATCCTGGGT